>NC_084997.1:35820922-35965922 GCF_963854185.1 Sardina pilchardus | reverse complement strand
CTGAACTGGAGCTCTCTCTCACACACACACACACACACACACTACACATCTACTAGAGATAGAGAGATGAGGACGTGTACATGTATGTGTGTGTGTGTGTGTGTGTGTGTGTGTGTGTGTGTGTGTGTGTGTGTCCATGCGTGTGTGCGTGTGTGCGTATTGGGTGGGGTGAGATGTATGGAACAGAAAGCCTCTGTCTGCTCATGTGATATTGCACATATGCAGAGCACTCTTCTGTATTGGAAATAAATTACATTTTAAAATGTAACTGAATGGCTCATCTTTCTGTGTAAAATGGTCTTGTGTGCCCCCCTATTGGCCATGATATGTCAGTACACTCAATTCAAGTCAGACCAATTCAAGTAAGACCAATTTGGCTTATACAGATCATGCAGTATGACTGGGACATGCACACACCCTGGTGAAACGGGATCTATTAAAACAACACTAAAAAGAGGATCACACAGACAACCTTTTTCAGAACTTGTAGTAAAACTATAAAACTAATATAATCAGTTATGCAAGGTTTATGATGCAGTGTTGATCAATACAGTGGTATAATTTTCTATAATAAATACGACAAAGTATGACGAGCTTCTGTGCTGTGAGAATATGGTTCCATTCCTTGAGACTCCTTCTGTGGGAATAGAATTGCCGTCTTACACCGACATTGTTTTCGATTATTTTACTCAAAATAGTTTTTCAGAGGAGCATGGAATAATTTTGCAAATCAACTTTTTTTTAAATCCCACACATTTAGCCTATTCAAACTCTAATAAGGCTGCAGTGTCAAAACAGTACAAGAGTTCTACCAAAAACAGACAAAAGTATGAATGTGGGTGAGCAAGTAGTGTGTGTAAGAGAGGGGGAGTGTGTGTGTGCGCGCACAGGTGTACCCTGTGGGTTTCTTTAACTTAATGCCTACATTTGAGCACAAGCAGCTTTGCAAAGCCTGTCGTTGAGACGTCATGGATCATCAAGCCTGTTGATCAGTCCAGCACAAGGGAGAGATGCTCCACTGAAGCAGGGAATCAGATGATTCTGACACATCTCTCAAACATGTTCATACCGCTCCTAAGACACAAAGTCCCACCTAAGACAGGTAGACACATGACATGTTCTTCTGTTGCACATGACATGATAACCCTGCTGAAAAGAACAGCCAGCCACCAGTTTTGGTGGTCTTTGCTTGTTTTCCTCTAGCTCTTTGCTGCTGTAGCTAAATTGGCCGTACGTGGACATGCTGGCGTGAGCATCTGAGGAAGATGGTCATGCTGGTGTGGGATGCAGCTGGTATAAGATGGTGGGATGCAGCTATAAGATGGTGTGGGATGCAGTTGGTATATGGTCATATGGTGTGGGATGCAGCTATAAGATGGTGTGGGATGCAGCTGGTATAAGATGGTTATACTGGTGTGGCCAGCCAAATGACCACCCATCTACCATTTATGCATCCATCTACCATTAGCCCTACACCTGCACATAGGCCTACTGCATTAAAAATGTCAACAAGTTCGCAACATGTTGGGCATCTGAAAGGCATTGGTAAAACCTGTACGAATAAAAAGGATCCTTGATCATGAACTTCATTCACCCACTGCTTCGCGCTTTAATAATAATATATATATATATTTTTAAACTAATGCGGCCGCAGGCCCGCAGCACAAGAGGATTGGGTGACACTGGGAATAGTCCATTTCAGAGCGGACTAGGAGGGGTGTGGGTACGGACACACTAATAACTCATGAGGTATCATTCTCATGCCATTTTGTGTGGAGTTTTAGAGTGGCATAATACTTGAAGAGTAGCCTATACGTAAGTTTAAGCAAATGTGTTAGGTGCTCATGGTTCCCCTGCTAGATCGCGGGCTACGGCATGTCCGACCTTTGTCTAATGGTGAAGTCCGCCTCAGCTGTTGGCCTCGCTTAATAGTAGGGGTAAGGGGGAATTTTATTAGGGAGCAAGCAGCCAGTTGCTGTGGACGTAGCCTGCATGCAGTCTAGTCGATTTGCTCACGTTTTCTGAGTGTGTAGACCTATATAGAAATGAGTTATGATGTCGCCAAGTTTGCCATCAATGGTTTCCATCCCTGTCAGGCATTACTGATCGAAGCCTGTAGGTAGGCTATAACTTTGAAACTTGTAGGCTATTGATCGAAGCCCGTATTTATGCTATAACTGCTCCGTTGATTAAGTACTGGCTAGGCGTCTCACAGCATTAAGGCCCCGGTGGCTACTGATTTCCGATCGAGAGTGGGGTTTCGGTCTATTTTTCTGTTATCTTTATTGATTATAGAATCATGAGCCAGTGACATGTCATGAAGTGAAATGTCACGCAGTTTGACTGTAAAAGACTTTCCCGGTGGACACAAACGCTGCCGAGGCATTCACCTAAAGTAAAAATACGTCACCTCTTCAGATTTAGCCTAGGCTACATATTTCCCCCAAACCGATAGCCGCATTATAAAAGAGTCATTGGTTAAAACAGTCTTAAAGCAACTGTAGGCCCTACATTTAGACCAAGATGAAAATTAGACTATGGCTCATAAATGTGTGCGCGCGTGAGTCTGTGAGAAAGATAGGGAGAGACAGTTAGAAATAGGGGTACATGTGCAGGCACTGCAATCAGGTTAAAACAGACAGCTATGTTGTCAGTCATCAAACGTTATAAAGGGTCACACTGAAGATGTTCATCCTTTCTTTCTTGCCCTTCGTCCTGTTTGTGTGTGTATCCCACTCTCTTTCTCTCATTGTATGTATCTCTTCTTTCTTTCTGGTGTAGGCTATTGAGTCTATCTCTATTTTCTATCTCTCTTTCTCAATCTCTCTGTGTTCCCTCTCTCTCGTGTTGAAGATGAATTATTATAGGCTACTAGTAGGCCTATAATAAGTGAGGAGAGCATTCACTCCTAATTTCTGATGGACTAACTCTGGTCTCTCTCTCTCTCTCTCTCTCTCTCTCTTTCTCTCTCTCTCTCTCTCTCTCTCTCTCTCGGTTTATAAGTGTTGTCTCTCTATCTCCTTCTCCAGGTGTATGAGGGTCGTCTTTCTCTCTTTTTTATGAGGCTGGTCTCCACTCAGGATGAGTGCCATATTGGTTACTCTTCTAGTCTTCTCCATCACCTCCACAATCTCACAAAGTACATCAATTTATTACGGAGTAATGTATGTTGTGTGTAACCATGCATAGGGGAGAGCAGGGTCAATTGAAACATTCTTTATTCTCTCTTTAAAGACGACGCAAAGGAAAATAGACTATAAAGCTACAGTAGTTTAACTAGCCAACCAGCTCCTAGCTAGCTCCTAGCTGGCTCCTTGCCATCTCCTAGCAGGCTCCTAGTTCTTGCTAACTCCTGAAAGAAGCTAATGCTTGCATGTGCCCATACTGAAAGACTCCAGGGAAGCTTACTCTGATTATGCCGGTTACTCTAGTCTAGCTAATGTAAAGATTTCTAATGTACATCACTATTAGGTGTTTTTTCACGTGATCTCATGACAAATTGTATAGCCTAAAACTTGTTTTAAAGAAGCAATTTGGGGAAAATAGTGTATTTAGACCAGGTGGACTGTATTGGGGGGCTGCTGGCATTTTGCTCATCAGTTTTCCAGCGGTCCAATGTGGGTGGTCAATCGATGCCCCACATTCCTGAAGAGTCGTCCTGATGTGTTGTTTCTGTCCTGTAGTTGTGGAGGTGGTGGGTCCAGATGGTCCTGTAGTTGGTGTGGCCGGTGAAGACCTGGTCCTGCCCTGTTTCCTCAGGCCCAACACCAGCGCAGTGGACATGGATGTGGTGTGGCTGATTGAGGGTGCCATAGTGCATCATTACAAAAGACACATGGACTGGACAGATAACAAGATCCCAGCCTACAGAGGGAGGACAAGTCTGTTCAGAGAGGAACTGCAGAGAGGAAACATCTCACTGAAGCTCAGAGCACTCAGACTCTCAGACGCAAACACTTACCGGTGTTACATCGCAGCTCAGACTGGGACCTATGAGGCGCCAGTGGAACTCGTTGTTGAAGGTACAGTTTGATCTTCTCAAGTCAGGTATATAGTAGTTCATAAATAAGACTAGCAGAGGTGGAAAAATCCAACTTCAGGGAGCAAAAGTCCTGTCAGATCTGTGTCAACCAATCGCTTAAAGGAACACTTCACCTTTTTTTCATATTAAACTACTTTATTCCCTTAACTAAGACGAGTTGATACATACCTCTCACCTTTCAATGCGTGCACTCACTGGCTCTGGCGCGCGGCGCAACTTTGATAGCACTTAGCTAGCCCAGTTCATTCATTTGGATCCAAACAGAGACCAAACACCTCCATGTTTTCCCTATTAAAATACAGTTGCATGAGTAGTCACACGACCAAGTATGGTGAGACAAAATAAAACATGGTGCATTTCTAAGCAGGTAAAAGAGATTAATATATTGTGTGGCGCAGTAATATCCTCACTTAAGTTTTGCACTTTCAGTTTCACTTTTGAGTGAGGATATTACTGCGCCGAGTCTACAGTAAGTGCTCCCAATTGTTATAACGCCATACAATATAGTTATAAGTTATATATAGGGTGTAAATGATGAAGAGCAGGCAACCTTGGACAGAACCCTGAGGAACACCATATAAGAGGGGTGAACTGGGGGTACATTTACAAACCTTTCTGCAAACCTTTTCTGATTTGATTGTTTTCGGTCTCCCATCTCCTCAGCTCCAGGCTCCACTCCCGTCATCTCCACCGTGAGCTGGAGGAACGGGAGTGTGCGTCTGGACTGTGAATCTACAGGCTGGTCTGCTGAGCCCCAGGTGGAGTGGCTGGTCAGTGAAGGCCGGACTGTCCCAGCTCAAACTATCATGCAGAGATCCCCTGAGGGCCTTACAGTCAAGACTGCAGTTACTGTGGAGGAGAGCGAGGGCAGCAGGTTTCTCTGCAGAGTCACAAGCCCAGGACAGACCAGAGAAATGGAGGTTGAAATTCCACGTGGGTGTTCTGACTTTTTCCTCATGTGACATTTTTTTTTGTTATTCTGCTGAGGCAGGAGGTAGGCAGAACAGACATGTTGTTTTGATGCTATCGTGTGGGCTTTATATACAATCAGAGCTACATTTATTAATTTAGAAAACACTTTCATGCTAAGTGACATACATAAGTCGATTCTATCAAAAGGCCCTGGAGCAACTTGGGGTTAAGTGCCTGGCTCAGCGGCACAGTGGTGGATGCTGGGCATTGAATCCACAACTTTTCATGCTACTGCACGCTAGCCTAGCACACTACCACTGCCCACACACAAACAGTTAAGGATGTTTATATGTCTCCTAGTTAGATGAGTTTGTGTGTGTGTTGCAGGGCAGCTGTTTGCTTCCTCCAGGCATCGCTGGATACTTATTATACCCTTCTTGCTGTTCCTATCTTTGTGTTGGATCTTGTTTTACCACTATGGAGGTAATGCAGTCATTTCTTCACAAGATGGAGCTGAATGGACATCAATTAGATGCCTCTCCTCTAGCCACCCTCCTCTAGCCTCCCTTAGGCGGGGATCACATTAGCCAGCGGCAAGCGTAATGCAACGGTCTTAATAATCCAAAGCATTCTATCTTGTTTCTAAGTGACGCTGCTGTCAACGTTGTTACTAGAGACGGTTATCTTTGTTATCACGTTCTTAGACGAATCCGATTGGTCAAAATGCCTACAGTAAAATTGACATTGACGCGCCGAGCGTTGCGCTTCAAAGTTGAACCAAGTTCAACGCTCAGTTTGTTCAATGCTAGCATTAGGCCAGTGTTGTTACCGGTCCGCTGCCGAACCATAGAGAACAAAGGAAACCTGCCACTTGCCGCTGGCTAATGGGATCCCAGCCTTACTGTCTTATATTGTCAATACCATTGTTTTATTGACACATTTCAGCAGAAAATCTCTTCACTGAGGAAAATGTAAAGTTATCCCTTGTTGATATAATCTTTCCAAAGATTTGGTGTTCTATTATGGTTTGGTTTTGCATCAGTTTGTCTAGCTAAAAAACAAAAGACCCTGAGGTTTCTGTTGTACTGAGCAGGATTACCGTTGCAACAGCACATGATCAGTAGGGCAGAACTTTCCTGTCATCTTGGTCTATAGATTCATTGAAGATCATACTGTACCTAAAAGCATTCTTTGTGTGATTTGTGAAACCATGTCCCAGTAGTGTTGCTGTAAATGTATTGTCTGCATGCTGTAATATACAGTGGGTGTGTGTGTGTGCGTGTGTGCATGCATGTGTGCGTGCGTGCGTGTGTGTGTGTTGCGTATATGATTCTCCCCAGGCATCCATCTGTACAAACAGTGGGTTATCTCCAAGTTTGCATGGGCACATGACTATAGCCCCCTGACTGGTAAAGATTTCAAGATCTACACAGATCCCCTCATCATCCGGAGACCCAGAGGACCAGACCGGGGCGCTGTTAGCAGGAAGGGCTACAAGAGCATCCCTCTGGACCAGCTGTTCAGCCCTGACCCGGGCCACCTGCCTCCCAGTGTGGTCGTCCTCCAGGGGCACTCTGGATACAGCAAGTCCATCACTGCACGGAAGATCATCTGTGACTGGGCGTCTGGGAAGCGATACGCTGAGCAGTTTAAACTGGTGGTTCTCCTGACGTGTAAAGAGCTGAACGTGGAAGCACAGGGAGAGTGGAGGAGTCTGTTGGAGCTGATCAGCCTGGGCATTGGCAGGAGTTTCAGGCCTGTCATTGAGAGTGTTCTGAAGGATGCTCCACACAAGGTGCTGTTCATCATCGACGGGTTTGATGAGCTGAGGCTGTCAGCAGAACGGCCCGACTCCCATCTCCCCAGCCAGGCATTCACTAGAGCGCCCCCTGCTGACATTTTCTATGCACTGCTGGGAGGACGCATCCTGCCGGAGTCCTGCCTGTTGGTGACCACCAGTCTCAAAGCCTCCAAGAGGCTGAGCGAGCTGCTCAAGCCACAGGAACAGCGCTTCACGGAGATCCAGGGCTTCTCTGAGAAAGTGGTGGAAGATTACTTCTACATGTTCTTTAAGAACAAAGACAGGGCTAAAGAGGCATATCAGTATGTGTGTGAACAGGACTTCCTGTTCTCCTCCTGCTCCATCCCTATGAGGTGCTGGATGATCTGTTCAATACTGAGGGAGAGTCCTGAGGGGAGACCTGAACTGGAGAATAGGACAGACATATTTTTGCAGTTTGTAATTATTTTTCTGAAGAACACCAGTATGGTTAGAAGTGACGCCACAACGAAGTTGGCGAAACTGGCAAAAGATATAATCTGTAAAAATGAATCCCTGTTTGACAAGGAGAGCGTATCTGGTCTTGAGAAAATCTCTCTCCTTCAGAGAAGCAGTGGCAGGCAGCAGATAATGTACTGTTTTGTTCATCAAACCATTCAGGAGTTTTTCTCAGCTCTTTACTACATCACCTTAGAGAACGGTGAGATGCAGACTGAAGTGGTGAAGCTGTTGGACTCAGTGAGGGGACCCTCTGCAGATTACAACCTCCATCTTTGGCCTGTCATTCGCTTCCTTTTTGGATTCTCAAATCCGAAAGTGTGGGAAAAGTCAGTTTCACTCTTGAGAAATGTAATTTCCCACAGTAGTTCATCCTCAGCAGGCAACACACCATCTCCATCATTGCCTATTCGAGATCTACTAAAGAAATGGATTTTGGAAGAGGCTGACAAATTTATTTTGAAAGATGTGAGCTTCTTTCTCCACTGCCTTTATGAGCTCCATGACGACGCGTTTGTGAGGGAGGCCATGGAGAAATGGAGGAAGCTTGACTTTGCCTCTCTTGTTCTGAAGAAGATCGACTGCTCGGTACTGTGCTACTGCCTGGAGTGTAGACCTGCCATAGCACGCCTGAATCTCAGCAACTGCAACCTGACTGCAGAGAAGCTGAGGCAGCTTGAGCCTGCACTGTCACAACTGACGTGCGAGGAGCTGTGGTGAGTATACTGTAGACAAGTTTGTAGTCCTGTGTGGGTTTAGGATTTAAGCTAGTAAGATGTATTCGGCCGGTCCTTTGCTCTTAAAGTACTTGGCTAAATTTGTTTTTGTTTTCTTCACAGTTGCAGTGACTTAATTTAAGCATTATTTCCCTTACAAGCTCCACCAGGGTTTTTCCCAGAGAATCGCATCACACTTTTTGCCACCTGCCGTTGCCCTCAGCCTTTGTATTTTGTATGTTTCTCTGATGTCACCCATATCATCTATGAAACACAATCTGCACAATCTGTGTTTCAATAGACCTGTCACTGCAAACTGCCATAATCCGTGTTGTTTCAATAGACCTGTCACTGCAAACTGGCATAATGTGACTTGGTTACATACAGTATGTTTGCAAGCAGGCCAGTGCTCGGGTCCAGTGCCGAATTAATAGCTTGCAGGACTTTAAATTTAAATGTAAGGATTAAGACTTTTACCTCGGGATGAGGAAAATATCTCGCTACCTATGTTTCTGTGTCTGCATACATTGTTATTGATTGTCTGTTTCATAAAGGTCAACCAAGTAAAAAGCATAACAGTTAATACTAACTCCTACCCTGGAAATCCAGAGTTATCGCAAGAGCACAATTTGAATTGTGTCCGTAAGATACTCTGGCCAATGATGCACGTTTCGTTTACCACAACCATCTGCTGTAACCAATCAAATCGGTGTATCTGATATAGGCGTGCCAGGGGCGAGTTAAACTGATGACGACAGCGCTACAACTTTCGTTTTTGGTCGTAGTATGAATTAGCTGTTGTGAAATGGTTGGATATTGAATTGATATACACATCACAAACTGTTCTTGAGTGTTGGTAGCCTAATTGTGTTCTCAAAACAAAATCTGACAGCAGCTTTGGAGTTTTGGAAGTAGGCTGCAGGCAGCTGTTGGACAGGCTGCATATAGGCTCTAGGTAAGGTAAAAACAACGACCGAAATGCAGTAACGTTATCCCGTTATTTTGAAAGCTAAATGCTGACAGCTACGGATAGGGGTCGAGGAGTGTAGCGATGACATCATCGAAACGCAGATGAATCTTCCCCCGTCCAAACGAACGCTAGAGGGCTGCGTATTCGAATTTATGCACTCTGGGACCCGGTTTCAGATTGATTCGTTTTAGGGCTATGCGTTTGCAGTATTCGTTTGGACGAACGGCCAAAACGAAGCAAAACAGCTGCGTTTAACCCAAAATTCGTCTCCGTCTGGACAAGGCCTTATTCAATTGCGTCGAAGTCCAGAATCAGTCAGAGTAAACATTGATAATGAATGTGGCATTGCAGGCTTGATGTGGAGGACCTGTCAGATGCTGATGTTGATAATCTGGTCTCTGCTCTGGGGAGAGGACGGATTCTGAGAAGACTGAGGTGAAGTTACTTTCTGTTTTCCTGTTCATAACTGATGTCCAACAGCATTAGTTATATTTACACGATCTGCCAGCTGTTTAGTGGAACATGAACACATTATCAACATATACCATCAATGTGTTTGGTGAGTGCTGAAAAAATCTTTTTCCTTCTCTTTCAGAGTGGAAAACAGCCAGTTTTCAGATCAGGTTATACATAATGTACTCCAAGCTCTAGGATGTCAGAGGTCTGTGGAGACAGTCAGTCTGTCTGTGGAGACGGTCAGCTTTGACACAGCAAAGGTGCTGCTAAACCATCTACACCAGGCCAATGTCACAGGCATCATGAGGTGAAATACTCCCTACAGAACTCACTACTTTATGGGCTCGGTGCACTAAAGTCACTTAGTACTGCCGTTTGACTTCTGGTGGAACGTTAGCTATATTGAAACGGCATCTTCTGTTTTATTCTGTTCCTTAAATATTCACTAAGACACGGAATATCTTCTTTTCCCAAAAATGTACATTTCAACATGCTCAAATCCTTCTTTATCGTAACGTGTTGATTCGCTAGGTGCAACACTCAACTGGGTCCGTGTAGACACGAATTACCATAGAAATAGCTGCAGGTTCGAACACACCGGAAATCTCACGGCAGTACTAAAAACGTTTGTCCACAGAGCCTATTCAGGACATCCACACAACACAGCAGATATCCTTCTAGAACATACACAACACAGCAGATAGCCTTCTAGAACGTACAGTACACAACACAGCACTAGATTAATGTAAAGCTGGTCACGAGGCGAGTCATAAAGGCAAGGCCATGTCAGTGTAGACCAACCACTGGGAGATTTACACACAGGGAACAGAAGAAGAATCTCGGCATTGTAAACATCAGCATGTAGTACCTTAATGATGCACAGCAACTTTGCCTAGTACATTAATGTTTGCTTGTGACAGACTTTCTAGAACGTCTGTAAATCTGCTCATATGCTTCTGGAATTCTACAGAATTGGTGCAAATTCACACTTCAAAACTTCTTGAGAAAAATACAGTTTTGAAACTTTTTCTCTCTCCCAAAATGTGTCACTACCGAAACGCAACAACATTTGCTATAAAAATGAGTTTTTAAACATTAAAATTAAATATTCTTTACATTAACCTTCTAAATATATTTTTTTACATTTTTTTAAAGACAGTGTTATGGTTCTATTGATTATAAATAGCATTTTAACAAAACCATAAGGGTGGTCCATCAAATTAAATTCATTTGAAAGCGATATTTCTCTGTAAATGCCATATATGCACTGATACAAATTTCAAATTCAAGGATACATTAGTTTAAATTTTTGTCTCACTAAATAAAATTATGTAATCTTTTCTGATGGCAAAACACATTTTATTTTTCCAGAATAATATGTGTTTCGGTCGTGACTTCAAATGTTCGGTAGTGACGAACATATTTGACATTTCGATATTTTGTGTAAAAAAAAGTAATTAGTTAGTCAAAATTGGTTGGCATCATGCAGCCAAAACATACAGAACAAAGAGGACCTAAAGCAACACCACATAAAAGCACTTTGCACTGACATTACGCTGAGGAGCTGGTGGATAGGTGAACGACGTCTAGCTCTGCCACTTATTTTAGATGGTAGTCCTAATCAAATCACATAAAAAATTACAGAAATATGTCTGACAAATTATTTGTACTGAAAAAGAATATTTGTGCACTTGAACGTTTCTATTTATTTATCAAAATAAAGAAATAAGTGTCATTTTGTCACTACCGAAATAATCACGTCACAACCGATATATCAACAAATGTTTCGGTTGTGACAGTTTCGGTAGTGACGAAATAAGCTCATTTTGATCCTACCACTAAGATGCTAGTCAGTACGTAGTTAGCTAGCACAGTTCTCAGTTGTTGAAACATGAGTAAAACCTAAATGACCAGTAGAAACAATCAAAAAAACTTAATTAAGCACTGAAAATGTGTGTTCGGTAGTGACATTCTTAAATGTTACACACTGATTTCCAAACTTTCGATCACATTTACTTCAAAACAGTGGGCCTGATCTACTCACCAAGCCACCATGAGGGAGAGAGGTGCAGGCAAAACTTCCTGGTCCAAAAAGGAGGGGAGTGGCTTGAAGCAGTATCATATTATTGACCAAACTGTGCAATGTTTCGGTAGTGACGTGAAAATGCGGGACAGCATTTTTTACATGATTATTCATGATTTTTCCTGAAAATATCGAATAAATATATATTTTTTGTTTTAATTATCAGAAGTGTTCAAAAAGATACTTCTAAAAACAATGATTAAAAAATTAAAAAAAAATATTTCATATTTATTTTTCAATGGTAAAATTCAGACCTTAGCGTTCGGGACAACCACCTCTCAATAGAAAGCACCATATAAATGATGATATTTTATATATAAAGCTTGCAGCTACATCAAATATTACTTTGGGTTTTGAGTGGTATTTGCTTGTATTATTTTATTATCAAAGAATTTCCTACATTACTGCTTATTAAATTCGTTTTTTGGTTCCGGGACAGCAATTTGCACGAATTCTGTAGAATCACCCATATACACAAACCCGCATCTTTGTCATTCAGTATAACTACTGAGATTTTCAAGGGAACATACAAACTGCATGTTCTGTGAATGATCTTCTCCTTGTTATTTAACAGTGTCACTTTGACTGGGATGAGTGAACATGGAAACCCTCTCTGTTCTTCTCTCTGTGTGGGAAAGGACCAGCACAGTTTCACGTGAGGCAATAGACAGGACTTTATTACTGAGGAATTTATTCCGTTTGAAGCACCTGTAAAAAAATATATATGATCTGCTCAACACCTTGTTCTAAATTGGACCGGGTTCTCCCAATCCCTCGGAGAAGAGGTTTCTGGTGCATTGCCTGTTCTGGCCTGACGTACCCATACTCTCTTCTACCGTAATCAGAATTTGAGTCTCGTACTGCATGGTTGGAACATGATTATGGAGGCGTATTTCAATCAATACAGGGGGTGGGGGGTCGGCGGGTGGTATATCATACAGTACCAATGATATAGCCGACGTGATGGTTTTAAAAAAGTTATTGCGCTGGTAAGATCTTGTACAACAGACATGATAACAAACTCTAATGTCTAGCTTCAGTTGTGGCAGCTGTGGCAGTTGTTTTTGTTGTAAAAATGATACGACGTACACTCCTTTAGGCACTCTTCATCATCGCTTAAAGCCCAGGCAGACAATTTGATTGGTGTGAATTGCTCTGGTTTTGGCATAGTTGCTTCTCAATGGAATGTTATGAACATGTTTTGTGGAGATTTTGTGGGCAGGGTTACATTTGGGCTAGACAGGTTCAGGTGTGCACCAGAGACTTGAAATAGAAGAATGAATTAAGGCAATATGGTGACTTCAGACACGCCCCTTGTTATAACTTCTCTGCACATTGTCAACGTTTACAATACTTCAATTTCTCAGTAGAGACCCTATCCACACTACCACCGAAGTGTAAGGCTATTTTGAGCCTTGTCAGTGTTTTTGAAAATGGTGATTTATTTTGACCATCCATAAATTGACCTAAGGCTGTGCACTGAACCATTCTGTTAAGCTTCTTTAATCACTCTCCTTGATTTAAAAAAAAAAAGTAAAAGTTGAGTTTGAGTTAGTTACCACACTGTAAAAGTAATTAGTTAGGCCTTCTCAACAAAGTAGCTAAATGTAGTACCATCAATAACATCTCGTTCTGTGTGTGTGTGTGTGTGTGTGTGTGTGTGTGTGTGTGTGTGTGTGTGTGTGTGTGTGTGTGTGTGTGTGTGTGTGTGTGTGTGTGTGTGTGTGTGTGTGTGTGTGTGTGTGTGTGTGTGTGTGTGTGTGTGTGTGTGTGTGTTCATGGTCATCAGTGTGAGTGTTGCACACGACGGCAGCGCTCCTGCTGTGTCTGAGCTCTCAGCCACTCTGGCCATCAGTGAGGAGATGGCCGACTGGACACAACTCCTGCTGTCCTTCCACGAGCTGAGAGGGATAGAGAGCGGGTAGGAACTCTGTTCGTGAGTGTACTGTAGTTTGCAATGAGTTCTGCTGCTGGTGTTGAGTCTGTTTGTGGATGTGCTTATGTTTTTATTATTATTATTGCTTTATAAATTGTTTATGTATTATTTTTCTTATTCTTGTTTTATTATTTTGATTATTGTTGTTATATGTTTTGTGACTCAGGGCATTGCTGTAAAAGAGCTTGATGCTCAGTCAATTTTCCCTGAATAAAAAAACGGTTGATGATGATGATGATGATGATGTGTCCTCCCAGGCCAGAACTGGAGCACAGTGTGGATCTTTTTTTGTCCTCCCTGCGCTCTCTACCTGGACTGAAGAAGGTGTACCTGAAGTCCAGAGTCCAGACGATAAAGTGGGCCTCTGACATCGTCTCCCTCATCCACGACTGTGCCAATCTACAGGAAATGGAGTGAGCGAGTGTGTGCATGTACACGTCTTCTACTGTATCTGTTCCAGGCCTATCCTGGACTGATAACTCGACTGTTTGGAGATAACTCTTTTAGCAGCACTTTGAACACTTTTGAAACACAAGTGAATTTGTACAAAAAACAGTAATACTATAATTGCACCATTGCTTGGTTGAATTTCCTGTTGTGATGCAGTGTTTAGAGTGTCATTCATTTTTCAGATAATTGCACGTCTATGAGGTAGCCCCAGTCTTTTGCCCGGATCACACTAATACTGTATATTAGGCTACTGCCGGTAGTTTAAATGAGCAGTTATGTTGCATTAGAGTGACTGCAGAAGGCTTAGGAAAACAGTGATTTTACAAAGCTAAGGATCAACAGATAGAAGATAGATAGATAGATAGATAGATAGATAGATACTTTATTGATCCCCAAGGGGAAATTCAAGAATCATATTGTGTCTCCCAGTTAGTTGATTAACTGCAAAGCCGGCTGAATGGCAGACATCCATTTAGAACTAGTAACGACAGTTTGTGCTGTAAGTTGAGAAGTAGTTTTACAAACAAGACGGTTTTAGCGATTACAAAGTGAAAACTATAGCAGCAAATGAGCGCAACCTCATAATGGGCTAGTGGGATAATGGGCTAGCGGCCACGTTACCACCTCATGCATTATTGCACTGATACCCAAATACTGTGCTGCTGTCCATTATCCCATATAGAAGGGTAACAACCATAACACTACTGTATGAATAGCCATTTGCCTTCAGATGAATAATCATGAAACATTTTTGTTTAGTTTTTTTATCAAATGAGCACATGTTTCAATTCAAATTTCAATTAATTCAATGAACACATGTTTGACTTTTTTTTATTTGTTTGTTCAGTGTGACGGTGAGGGAAGAGCCAGGACGTGGAGACACTCTCTGCTCATTTCTCTCCTTGAGGAAACACCAGCAGGAGGCATTGATCAGGTAACGTGAAATAGATAGATTGAGTCTTTATTGTCCTGTTAAGGACATTTGTTGCCACAGTCGGTACAGAGTCTTTCATACATTCTTACATTTTAACCTCCAAGCTCCGTTTTTATAGCCTGACCAGCCAGACCCACATCAAGATGTAGGGTCTGGGAACTCACTGTAGGCAGGGCTCAATCGGAGGGGATAAACAGTTGTCTTTCAAATTCCTTCTCCACGCAATAGGATAACGCGAAACGAATCATCTTCTTGTTCTCAAGTAGCAGGATGCGTAACTTCTGGTCGCATATGTCAGTCACCCTTATGTTAAGTCCGCCCACCGACTCTATACACGATGTGATTGGTCCGGTGATTCTTCCATTTTCCAGCTCCCAAGCTCTACGGAGCGTCGCGAGTCTGCCCTGGCAGCCAAATTACATTTGCTGCCGCTAGGAGCGTCTAGATTTCTAGGCTACCGTTTTTAATGAATAATGAGTAAAACCGAAAATTATACAAAACATTCAATATTCAATATTTGAAGAAATTATAAAACACGTGATACAAACAAAGTATCTAGTAAGTAGCTGATCAGTTAATATGTAGAAGACAGTATTGTTTTCATCAAACAAACAGAGATTTATCAGAAACCAAATAATGTCACTACATTTACAGTCTACTAAGTAAGCAATTATTAAATATGCGGACAGTGCTTGAGTATTTACATCCTCATAATTGATAACAGTCTCATAATGCCCTTTTGCCATTCCATCCAAAAGGCAAAGTAAAGGCAAATCGTTATATTCTTGTCCATGTTCCAAATCACATATTGTTTGGAGGCAGCCTATGTTAGGAAGAGCCCTCTCACCAATCTTATTTAGAAATGGTCATTAGTGGGAATCATTGCAAGATATTTTTTGGTGTATATCCAGAAAACATGCACTCATTTTACTAAATTGTCTTCTCATTTTACTAAATTGTGTCTTGTCTATGTGTGTCTGTGTGTGCATGTGTGATTCCAGGCTTACTGTGGGACAACATACCGTAACAACATCCCCAGATTTCTCTCTGGAGCCCCGTTGTTGGGGGAGACCTCGTATTGTTTCCTTTCCTTCAGCTCAGGATAACCGGTGAGTCATTATCTTCACTTAAAGTACACACTTTCCGAAAGGGTTAGTGCGCATTTAAATTGTATGTGTGTGTGTGTGTGTGTGTGTGTGTGTGTGTGTGTGTGTGTGCACTTGTTTGTGTGCTCCTCAGGCTGAGTCCTCTGTCTCTCGTCTCTTTCACCTTCCCCACCTCAGATGTTCCCTCAATGGGCTGGGTGGATTTTCTGAAGGCTTTTGACAAGTTGAGCAGGTATGAGAGACTGTAAAGTGTGTATGATAGTGGTGGCAGACCCTTCCAAAATGAACTCTTTTGTTATTTTTGGAGGAATTATTTGCCGTTCTTATGCAGGAAATGCAATATTCTGGACATGACAAAATGCATTGCACAACAAAGTACTGTAGTTGTTTTTTGTAAGTGGAGGAAAATCTGCTTTGTGAGGCCACTGTGACCTCCCAGAATCTAATGAATGAATGGCATGTTTTGCATTACGTTGATGTTTTGGTCTCTCAGGAGCAGGAGCTCTGATGCGGAGAATGATGCCGATACTCTGTTCTCCACCCTGCGCTCTGTGCATGGCCTAAGGGAGGTGGAACTAATGGTGGGCAGCCTGACAGAGAACTGGGCTCAGAAGGTCCTCTCTTTTATCAGCAAACAGCCCCAGGACAAGGAGATTAGGTGAGACATGGCAGTTCTCAGAAGTTCTAGAAGTTAATAGAAGACTAGCTAATGAAGCTAGCATAAAGAAAAAGCGAATGAATCTTGAGCCAGTGTTAGCCAGAGATATGTAAATATTACATGCGGTAGATTTTTTTTGTGATCAGAAGTTACGCATGGGACAAAAATATGTGTTTGACCTATTTATATTGCGAGAAATTATGTGAAATTTTCGGGATGACGAAAACACTAGTATGTTGTCCGATATGCTTCATAAAAACGTGAGTAAGGTCAGTAGTTTCTGTTTAAAACATGCTGTATTAATTGCCCCCCCCTATGTGTCTCAAACGACACGCATAGGTGGGGCATTTGAGACAAATGTCAACTTACGTTCAAAGTTTGAAAACAGCGCGATCATCCAACATATGTGTTAAATTACACTTGTATCTAAGACACAACACATGTGAGTTGTTGATCACATGATAAAAATGTTTGTGTACATAACGTAATCTTTCGTTAAGATCGTTTAACTGAAAAGTGTCTCAATTGACCCGGCGCTCCCCCACTTAGACTTAGCTTTGTGTCCACTGTGAGGAACTGTGATGCTGACTTTAGAATTGTAACTGTAATGTATAAATGACATGACTATTGCAGACAAATCTAATGCAGCAACACATTACACCAAACACTGGTGTTAGTCAAATAAGCTAGTGTTAAAAGATACTTCCTGTTGTGACCTCCTAAGAACTGCCCAATGAAATGTGGTGTGTGTGTGTATGTGTGTGTGTGTGTGTGTGTGTGTGGGTGTGTGTGGGCAGCGTTCATGTGCTGAAAGAGTGGAACAGTCATGAGGAGAGTCTCTGCTCATCTCTCTTTGTGAGAAAAACAACCAGCTGCTTCAGGTGGGTGTTCAGTCAAGTTTATACCATTAGGCCACACACGCACACACACACACACACACACACACACACACACACACACACACACACACACACACACACACACACGCACACACACACACACACACACACACACGCACACACAGGAGCTTGATGTGGGTTTGCAGGAAAGTGTCATGCAAAGCAAACTCAGAGTACTGGAGCATATGCAGTGAGTATACCGTGTCTTGCAAAGCAACTAATCATCTGCCCATTTTCAAGACAAAATGTATGAAACTTTGTTATAGTGCTTTATCAAGGCACCTAACATGCTTTGCAATCAAGAAAGGAAACTTGCTCCAACCACCACCAATGTGCTGCATCTACCTGGGTGATGCACGGCAGCCATTTTGTCCATATGAAATGTGTTTTCATAAAGGATGTTTGCATGTGTTTAAGACTAACAGACAATGAGGTGTGTGTGTGTGTGTGTGTGTGTGTGTGTGTTTCAGACTGACAGATGAGATATGTGTGTTCCAGGTTGGAGGCTGAGCACCTGAGCGCGGGGAGTGTCTCGGCTCCTGCTCTCTCATACATCTCAGTCCTCACAGACGCAGACACACACACGGCAGCCATGGACTGGGTCGGATACCTCAGAGCATTTCACCAACATGAAATAGAAAGGTACACACAATTACTATGTTGGTCTAGTTTTATGGTGAACTGTTATGGTAAACTTAAAAAGTAGCATAATTACCATCATGGGTGGTGCCTGGGTTTTTGTTAAGAATGCGATAGGCCTACAATGTTATCCAATGTTATTATGAAAGTAATAAAGATTTGGAATAATTGCATTTACAGCGCCCTCCACAATTATTGGCACCCCTGGTTAAGATGTGTTCTTTAGCTTCTAATAAATTCATTTTTTTTCCAAATAATATAGGACCACAATGAAAAAAAGCGTAAAATCCAACCTTTAATACAAGTGCATTTATTTAGAAGGAAAAAAAAATCCCACATTAAGAAATAATTATTCTTCATAAAATCACCTGTTCCACAATTATTGGCACCCCTAACAATTCCTAGGAAATAAATGTAATTAAAGTATTTCTGTCATTTCTACAGTAGTTTACAAAGTCAATCAGAGTATGTAGGAACATTTAATTAGTAATTCTTAACATCCTGTTTCCCTGGGCTATCAATATGACGTGACACAGAGGCCATTTCTCTTCAACATGGGAAAGACAAAGGAACACACTGTTCAAGTAAGGCAGATGTGTGTCGACCTTCACAAGTAAGGCAATGGCTATAAGAAAATAGCCACTCGCACCCCTGTCCATATCTATGGTCAGAGGATTCGTTAAGAAGTTTAAAACAACTGGAACAGTGGTAAACAAGCCTGGAAGAGGACGCAAGTTTATTTTGCCATCACGCACAGTGAGGAGGATGGTAAGAGAAATAAAAAAATCTCCAAAACTCACTGTTACAAAATTGCATCAAATGGTTGCATCTTGGGGTCACAAAGTCTCCAAAACAACCATCAGGCGCTATCTACATGCCAACAAGTTGTTTGGGAGACATGCAGGGAAAAAAACCTTTCTCACTCAAAATCATAAGCACAAACGTCTGGAGCGGTACTTGGCCTTCAACTGGGACCGTGTGCTTTGGTCAGATGAGACAAAGTTAGAGCTTTTTGGCAACAAACACTCTAAGTGGGTCTGGCGTAACAAAAAGATGAGTATGCAGAACTGCACCTCATGCCCACTGTGAAGTATGGGGGAGTATTGGTGATGCTGTGGGCCTGTTTCTCTTCCAAAGGGCCTGGGAACCTTGTTAGGGTGCATGGCATCATGAATGCTTTGAAATACCAGGACATTTTAAATCAAAATCTGGTGGCCTCTGCCCGAAAGCTGAAGATGGGTCGTCACTGGGTCTTTCAGCAAGATAATGACCCTAAACATATGGCCAAGTCTACACAGAAATGGTTCACCAGACACCGTATCAAGCTCCTACCATGGCCATCTCAGTTCCCAGACCTCAACCCCATTGAAAACCTGTGGGGTGAGTTGAAGAGGAGAGTGCAGAGGAGAGAACCCAGGTCGTTGGATGATTTGGACATTTTGTGCAAAGAGGAATGGTCGAAGATCCCTCTTTCTGTTTTCTCTAATCTTGTGAAACATTATAAGACAAGATTAGGTACTGTTTTATTAGCAAAAGGGGGTTGTACAAAGCATTAACATCAGGGGTGCCAATAATTGTGGCACACATGATTTGATGTAAAATAATTATTTCTTAATGTGGGATTTTTTTCCTTCTAAATAAATGCACTTGTATTAAAGGTTGGATTTTACGCTTTTTTTCATTATGGTCCTATATTATTTGGGAAAAAAAATGAATTTATTAGAAGCTAAAGAACACATCTTAACCAGGGGTGGCAATAATTGTGGAGGGCGCTGTATATTTGAATATGGCGGCGCTACCGGCACAATTCAAACTTCGCTCATGTTGTTAAATAGCCTAGGCTACGCTCAGAAGAAGGAATAGTCAGATGTAAGGAAATAACTACTTTGGGAATTGTATTGTGTATGCGTGTGAATGTCGGCCTAGCATAAAGCCTTCAGTGTTAGGCTGGGTAGCAGCAACACCTGTCTGTATCACAGCAACAGCTCAGCTACACCCACAAAAGTATCTTGGCGCCGCCCACGATTACCATGTTTACCAGGGTAAAATTGTAGTATTTCATATGTGTGTGTGTGTGTGTGTGTGTGTGTGTGTGTGATACTGCAGTCTGTATGTGTACGAGTGTGTGGATCCTCTCCTGTCCCGCCTGTGCTCTCTGGCTGGGCTGTGGGAGGTGGAGTTGAGGGTGAGCTGCCTGACGGAGGTCTGGGTCGGGAACATCCTGTCCCTCATCCACAACAGCCCCAGCCTACAGGAAGTGAGGTAAGAGCGGCTGCTCAGCTCCTCGGCTGCATTAGCGTGGCTGTGTGTTCCTCCTGCAGATTGTTCGCTAGTCGGGCTGTTTGTTTGTTTGTGTGTGTGTCCTTGATGGTGAAACGTATGTGTTTCCCCTGTAGGCTGTAGTGAGTTTGTATGTCCCCTTGGTGAAATGTGTGTGTGTGTGTGTGTGTGTGTGTGTGTGTGTGTGTGTGAATTAAAAAAAAACCTGCCAGCCAATCAAAAAGTAGTATTGTTTCTTGAAGATACGCTTTCTATAATGTGCCTTAGTTTCTTTTAAAAGTTGAAATTCCTTGATTATTGTGTGGTTATTTTGGTATTTTCAAATGACAAATTACTTGTATTTCAATTTAAATGCATTAGTATTTAATTAGTAAAACACAAAAAAAAATATAAGAGTATTTTGTATTTTATTTTGTTACATTTCATGAACCAGTATTTGCCGTTTGTAACAAAACATGTTTTGATGTATTTGTGTCCGTCTCTGGCTGCAGGCTGTCTGCAGGTCGGTCTGTAGTGAGTGATGGTCTGTCTGTCTGGACTGCCTGTGGTCCTCTACTGCTGGAGGAGATCACCCATCTACAGGAGACTCCTAAACGCCCAGACTGCACCATCATTCTCACAGGGTGGGCATCATGCATGCATGCAAGCAAGCAAGCACACATACTGTACACACACTCCAACACTCCCAGAGGGTCAAACACAAGTTCTCTGAATATTACTGCAGCCACAGGTAGTACTACAGATTTATTTTAAACCCAATTTTATAACACATGACTCTCCTTGCACTTCACCAGATTATTTTATTTTCTCTAATGTTTCAGCGTAAGTCCTCATCAGGGCCATTCCCACTAGATAATTCACATTTTTATGTTACAGAAAAGTCTCTTGATTGGGTCTTACTGTAATTGTGGGTGTGTCAACATTCCACTCACAAATCCACTCGACAATCTAGGGGAATCCGCTGTTCTTGCAGCTGCAAAGATCAGAAAATCTATTTGGTGTTGTTTTCAGTGTAAAGAGACTTGCCTAGTGCTTTCTTGTTAAAAATGATTCCCTGTAAAAAGAAAACTTAAACAGTCCCACATCACAAGAGAAAAGCTATGTTGTCCGTAAAGGTGTTTTTAAGGATGAACATTTGTTCAGTATTGAGATAGAAGGTTAAAACTCATCACAGTTAAAAATGTCTGGCAACATGGAGAGGAATAAGCAATACACTGACTTACTACACAATCAGTCCTTTTTTATACCATGTCTTGATACTTTCTAAAGTATAAATACTTTGCTTTCACTCCAGGGACACTCTCTACAATAGCATAGACATTTTGAGCCAAATAGATATATGTGTGTATGAATATCAATGCTGTCCAGGTGGGGTGGCGGAGGATGTGGACAGTGTTGGTGTTAGTTTATTTGTTTGTTTATTTGTTTGTTTATTTCCTAAGGATCAAAAGGAGGACCGTTGAAGTGTCCAGTCACTTCAAAGAGGGGAGACTGCAGTGTAACAGGCCAGTGAGGATCACCATCAGGGGACAGGCATATACTGAGGAGCTCTAAGCACATGTGATGTCAGAGAAGGAAAAGATCAACAGTTACACTGCAAAAACGACTTATCTAAGGAATTCTAAGTGTTATCATTGGTATTGTTTTCAGTGTAAAGTGATTCTTCAAGTCTCGTGAAATCATTTGGGAGCACTTAGACTCGTATGTGTATTTGTCTCAATATTATTTAAATATATAAAAGGATATGTACATATACATACATTTATAAATATAAAAATACAAAATACAAATATAAAAATGTGACATACAAATAAATAAACTAATTTATATAAAGAAACCTGCTTTTGTGAATATATTTTCGAGATTTGAAAATAAATATGCTTGACTTTGTATGTGAAATCTGCATTTGTGGATCTCCATTTTGCTTTTCTCTCGATGACGTACATGTAATTTTGAGACATTCCTACTGCACACCAGATCCACAAATAAATACCTCTGAATTTGAATGCGAATACACCATCCACTGAACAACCAGCAGATGGCACTGTTGTGCAGCCACACTAGCCACAGCTAGTCTGGGCACAGACAGGGCCAAGATAAAGGCAAGCGCTAATGTATCTTGAGTGTGAGAGCAGGAATTGCTAGCCAATGTTAATTAAGCAATAAGCCCCGAGAGGCCGTGGTTTATACTGTATAATAAAACAGCTAAGGGCGTTGTTAGGCACGACAAGAAGCGGAGTGCTTGAGGGGTAGCCTACACCAGGGCCGAAAGATCACCCCCTGAGGATCCCCACCATGTTCAGCTCCTCCAGGCTCAGGGCAGCTCACCTCAGTGGAGGGCCTACGATCACACAGATATGGTCTTAATGGTGCCAAACTGAGGCTCACCATTCGCTGACTGGGAAACCAGGAGTGTCATTCCCGGTCTGTAATTGGTGCCCTTGTACTTGATCCATGATTGCAAATACACCTCTGTGAACATGGCCATCCCCTCAAAACTTGATTTCACCTCATTGAAATCCTCTAAGGTTCCAAGTAGTGTGGTGCATCCCGGTCCAACCTCAAAGTCATGGGAAAACAGCTGACCCGAAATCAGGGTGTAGCACATCATCATTTGGTGTCTGTAAGCCTGTGTTTTGCAGATGTTCTTGAAATTACACGTGATTACAAGTGATATGGCCTACATGTTTAAAGAAGCCATGTTTAGCCTCGAAGCGCATTGACCAGAAATGCAGAATAGGGCCCAGTTTCATTATGGCTTCGGGGTAATGCAACATGAAATGATGTTTAGGCTTTAGGTGTCTTTCTGGATACAGACCCAAATACAGACAATTATGTTCCTGAATTAGATTTCAATGCGTGCACTCACTGGCTCTGGCGCGCGGCACAACTTTCATAGCATTTAGCTAGCCCAATGCATTCATTAGGATCCAAATAAACAGAGATGAAGTTAGAAGCGACCAAACATCTACATGTTTTCCCTAAAATACAGTTACACGAGTAGTCACACGTTTTTCAGAACAAGGTTGAGAAGAGGTGGGTCGTTGGACGATCTTTTCCTGCATATTGGACAAAACTTGGACATATTGGACATTCCCTAGCCCCTTTCGATTCCCAGAATTGAATAAGGCACTCATTGCATACACTGTTGGTGAGGAATGTTTTTATATTTTTTATTGCTACGTTTATGTCCATTGATTGATAGATAGCCCATGTGGATGATATTTGTGTCTATGTTCAGTATATGTGTACATTTATTTGTTTGTTGTTTTGTTTGTGCTTTTATAGAACTACAAGAAAACTTTGAAAAGGTGAGTGATCTGTCTCATGTCTCTCTCTTTTCTGGTTCTGAACCCAAACCTTCTGCAGCACTGACTCCTGAATGTTGTCCCAGAACCCAAACACTCTGCATAGGAGTGTCAGGATTCTCCAAATGTTCTTTGGTGTCATTTTCTATTTTAAAGAACAAGATTGGGGGTGTGGCTGCATTGTGGATTTTACCTTTGATTTCAGAGTCTGAGATTGTGATGTCATTTTGATCGATCTTTGACTTGAAACAGAGATTGTGACACCCCTCCTCCTGAATGTTGTTTCAGAACTGACTACATACTGGCCTTGAAACAGAGATTGTGACAGCCCTACTCCTGAATGTTGTTTCAGAACTGACTACATACTGGCCTTGAAACAGAGATTGTGACAGCCTTACTCCTGAATGTTGTTTCAGAACTGACTACATACTGGCGGTGTTACGCCTCCACTGGGGAGATCTGGTTGATGTGGCGAAACACCTGGGCAACTTGAAGTTCAGTGTGTGGGAGAAGATGCAGGAGGTTATCGCTTACAGTGAGGATAAACACACACATTACACACACAAAAAACAAACAGTGCCTCTTTGCCATGAAGAAGACAGCTTTTACATACAGTAAATGTCCTGTGTATTACCTTGTCTCGTCTCTTTCTCTCTCTCGCTCCCTCTCTCCCTCTTCTCCTCTCTCCCTCTTCTCCTCTCTCCCTCCCTCTCTCTCTCCCTCCCTCCCTCTTCTCGTCTCTCTCTCCCTCCCTCCCTCCCTCCCTCTTCTTGTCTCTCTCCCTCCCTCCCTCCCTCCCTCTTCTCGTCTCTCTCTCTCTCTCCCTCTCTCTCTCCCTCTTCTCGTCTCTCTCTCTCTCCCCCACCCCCCCACTCCCCCTCCCCCTCTCTGCAGCTCCGGTGGTTCTGGACCCAAACAGTGCCCATGCGAAGCTGAGTGTGTCGGGGGACCTGACGGGTGTGGTGCAGCCCGTGGCCTGTAACCCCGAGCGCTTGCTGCACGTGGTGGGGGGCGTGCTGGGCTCCGAGGGCTTCAGCGAGGACACGCACTACTGGGACGTGTCCGTGCAGGCTACAGGCCTGGTGCATGAAGAGAAGAGCAGCAGAAGAGGAGCACGCAGAGCTGGTGCCTGAAGAGAAGAGCAGCAGAAGAGGAGCACGCACTACTGGTGCCTGAAGAGAAGAGCAGCAGAAGAGGAGCACGCACTACTGGTGCCTGAAGAGAAGAGCAGCAGAAGAGGAGCACGCACTACTGGTGCCTGAAGAGAAGAGCAGAAGAGCAGCAGCAGGGGCAAGAGGGCACCAGACACTGAGTCAGCTGCAGAGACTCCTGCAAACATAGACTCTATTTAGATTCCCACATAGTACTGTGAAGCCATACAAAAATAATTACTCTTTTTTTTTTTTTTTGATGGAAAATTACATCTTTAACAAAAGAACGTTTTTGTTTTTCTACATTTTCCGTTCTATGTAATTCTCAGTTCTGAGATGAGCTTAGTAGCTGTTTATGATAATAACTCAATAAGTGCCCCGTGATCTGGGATAGTAGCTGTTTATGATAATAACACAATAAGTGCCCCGTGATCTGGGTGTGCTCCCCGATTAGCTGCAGCTCATGTTTGGTTCAAGCAGTTGAAGTGTGTGGATGAGTCTCCTGTGCGTTTGTGTTGTGAAGGTGTTGGTGTTGGCAGTCTTTCATCATCTCTGTTGTATGAATCTCCTGTGCGTTTGTGTTGTGAAGGTGTTGGTGTTGCCAGTCTTTCATCATCTCTGTTGTATGAGAAAAAAAGTGTAATGTGAGGAGTGCAGCAGACCTCTTTCTTCTTCAACTCGTTTGTTAAGGATTATTTATATGGCCTGTGTTGGTCTCCGTTCTAAGTGTTCCTGTTCCAAAGCTGTGGTTTGGAAGCCCATCCCTGTCCCAGTTGGTCTCCGTTCTAAGTGTTCCTGTTCCAAAGCTGTCGTTTGGAACCCCGTCCCTGTCCCAGTTGAATTTGTAGCTGCTTCATCAGCATGTTCCAGTTTTGACGAAAGTTTTGTTGAGATCTTCAGAGTGATCTAATGAATGAACTCACACCGCAGTGTGAATGCAATAAACGACTTGAGATGGCAACAGTTTCAGTCTTGGCTGTCTGATTGTTTAGCTTATTTGTTAAGCTTATTTAGTTTAGCTTACGATGTTCTGGTCTCCATTCAGTTGGATAGCTGGACATATTCTATGTATCTGTGTAGTTTTAGCCATTCTGTGTTCCCAATTCCTCGTTATAGTGTGCTATCATCTAATCTAATCTAGAATATTTACCTCAAAGCCAACTCACCGTTAGGCCTGTCCAAGCATGCCAGGCATAGCATTTGGGTCTGTTTCATGGAGTTTATTGAAAATGAAAATAATTTTGTGTGTCACATTTTTAAGAAATGACTTATTGTGGGAGTTGTATTTTAAATGCTCTACAGTGTATTGCCCAAAACAAGCTTGTCTGAGTGCTTCTGCATGACCCGGCTGCATTTCATGTGTTTGTGGATGTGCTGTGTCTCCTGAATGGCTGTGCTGTGCTGCTGTGTCTCCTGAATGGCTGCTGTGTCTCCTGAATAGCTGTGCTGCGGTGGCTCCTGAATGGCTGTGCTGCTGTGGCTCCTGAATGGCTGTGCTGTGCTGCTGTGTCTCCTGAATGGCTGTGCTGCTGTGTCTCCTGAATGGCTGTGCTGTGTCTCCTGAATAGCTGTGCTGTGGCTCCTGAATGGCTGTGCTGTGCTGCTGTGTCTCCTGAATGGCTGCTGTGTCTCCTGAATGGCTGTGCTGCTGTGTCTCCTGAATGGCTGTGCTGTGTCTCCTGCATGGCTGTGCTGTGTCTCCTGAATGGCTGTGCTGCTGTGTCTCCTGAATGGCTGTGCTGAGCTGCTGTGTCTCCTGAATGGCTGTGCTGTGACTTTGGCTCCTGAATGTGTATCACAGACTGCGTTGAAGAAACAGCCTATTTTGAGAGATGCGCCATTGTATTTTCAGCGTACTGGCGCGATGCCCAAACATGGCGCTAAGCTCGGGAAGGGTCATTCTCCTGCAGGAGAGATGTCAGAGATGCCTGAGGAGCAGACTGCTGCAGTAGCGCATGACAGCCAGTAGGGGTGCTGCAGGGCACCTGCCTGAGCTGAGTAACTTCTAGATGCAGTCAGCATTGCGTCAGTGCATAGGTTGTGACTGTGTATGACAGACAGGCAGCTATGGTTACTTACACCTCGTTTCTTGATACAGCTCAGTCTGAAGTTGAGGAGCCACAGTAGCCAAGGGTAACAAGAGAAGAGGTGTCCTGTGTCAGCCTGGGTGGAGCTGGCCAATCAGATTCCTCCTGAGCTGGAGTCCCACCCTCTGACTGCTTCCTAAAAATAAGGCCGTAAACTGATAGGCCGTGAGGGTCTGCTGACCACAAACTGATTTAAAGCACAGGTCATTCATTTGAAGCCCAAGTCTCAGACAGAAGTGGACAATCTGCTGAGAGAAAACATTAATATCAGCCTAATTTAGCCACGTGGTGAGGGAAAAAAAAAAAACAAAGCAAAAAGAGAGAGAGACTTTCTCGAGACAAAATGGGTACAAGATACGAAAAGGATTTCTGCTGCATCTTGTGCAAGGACATCTTCAAGGACCCCGTGCTCCTGACATGTGCACACTCTGTGTGTGAGCCCTGTCTGAAGCACTTCTGGATCGACAACGGGGCGCACGAGTGTCCAGTCTGCAGGAGGAGGTCGTCGAAAGCCGAGATTCTACCCAACCTGGTGCTGAAGAACCTGTGCGAGACGTTCTGGCAGGAGAGGAGTCACAAGTCCCGAGCAGGGTGCGAGGAGGTCTGTCCGGAGCACAGCGAGAAGCTCCGCTTCTACTGCATGGAGCACGACAGCCCCGTGTGTCTGGTGTGCCGCTTCGCCAGGAGACACACGTGCCACACCATCAAACCCCGAGACAAAGAAGAGTTTGAGCCGTTTGACCTCAAGGTGAGCAGTATTCCTACTCTTGACATTCTCCTGCACTGTACTCTGACAACAAAGCCATGTGGTTGTATTTGTTCATTGAAAATGTCAAGGAACTATTTTGATGAGCTGGATCAAATGGCTGAAGTGTTACCGTCAGAATTTGACGACAGCTGCTCTGAGTGAAGGACCACCTACAAATTACCAGCTGTCTCAGAAACGCCTGAATGGCAGAATATTCAGTGTCATTAAGGGTTGGGAACCAGCATTTTAGAATGAATTAGAATCAGTGTGAAAGATCTGGAACTGGAGATAGAACCAAAAACCAGAACTGAAAAGAATCTATTCAAAAATTCTGAATTGAAAGAAAGTCGATTCTGCCTATTAGTTCATAAACAATAGATAGAGACATACTGTATTTATTATCATGGACAAGGGGGAGTAAGATGCACAGCTATGGTGCCACTTCTGAGACTGAAATGTCAAGGCTTAGGGTTTAGGGCACAAGGCTTAGCAGCTCTAGAGTCTAGACTGATTGATCTGCTCTAGATTGAGAATTAATTAGCTCTACCTTGAGTGTTCAGTTATGGCTCACAAGCATATACACTACTATGTACAGTATACTTACATTTTATCTCTTTATTTATTTATTTATTTTCATTTTGGAGCTGAAATGTGGAATAGAGAGGAACCAGAATCGACAAGCAGAACTGGAATTCAACATCACATTTTAAATTCACGTTCACAGATTTGTGATTTGTGACAGATGTCGCCCGTCTTCTCCTCCGGTCTGCTCTGGAGTTTTGTGGGCTTGGGCATTATTTACTCAGGGGAATTGGCTGAGAACAGCAATGCTCTGATTAACAACAGGGTATAACTGACAAATACTGTATGTTCATTTCAGAACCTGTTGAATTTTATTCAGTTTTATAAGGAGCAAAGAAGCCAGCAAAAGCTACAAGGCAATGTACTAAACTTATATGAGGGATTTCTAGAGAAATACAATTCTGTGACTGGGTGTTATGACATATGGACTTATACTTCAAAGGGCCTTGTAAATGGCCTTGTAACCTAAAACCCTCTTGACAGACAATGAAGGCCAACCCACATTTTGATGAAGTACAATGGCGAGTTCTAAAGCCCACCCCAGTATGGTGGTATGTGGTAAACTGAATCCATAGGTTTCAAACTTGAGGGCTATTAACCCTGTTGAAATGCTTCACCCAGTTTTAAATCCAAGCATGACGTTGACCAATGCAGTCATCACTGCGTCTTTGCAGTATGTAGGCCCCTAGTTGTAAGTCGTTTTGAATGTTATTCAAAAATGTAATGTATTCCGTCAGTTTTTCTAGATAACCTTCATGATTGTGATGATCTTGCTTTATTTATTGGAACTAAATTAACTAAATTAAATATACGTTGGACCCTAATTTGAAGAACAGATCGGGGGCTACAAACATCAAACAATCTGTACTTGCACATCTTCCTCATTTGATAACAGTGCCCGATGAGAATGCAGTATTGCATCCGCAGGCCCATCATAGTTATCACAGCACACTTCTGAACTTGTGCCCTTTTTCGGCCACGAGGGCCCCTGGGATTCCGTTGGAAATCTTTGAATTCAATAGAAAAATAGAGCTGCTTTTTCTGCTGAATGTTTTAGATATGGAATATTTCAGGATAGATGTTGGCACTTTGCCCTCATGTCCCGAGGCCTGTCTTGTCAATAGACTGCCATATGCTACAGAGATGCACGTGTCTTTCCAGTAAACGTGATTCAATTCGACTCATAGTTGAATAGGTAGCCTAACACCACACGTTTGCCTCAACTTCTTGTTGCTACATGTTCAGAACGGCAGAATAAATGCGACATATTAATATTTGTAAAACTATTCACCCATAGCAATATTGAGGTTTTAAATGCTACTTTAATCTGGCCTGATGCATTCCATTTAAGGGTATTGCTCAACACTGCTACTGGTCAGCTTTAACACAATCTCTTATTGATCAACTTTAGTCTCACTCTGCAGAGTGCCACAGTGCACACCACTGCATTGAGCTCCATAGGCACACACACACAACCTCACACACAGCACATTACATTTGGCTGAACCAAAGCCACGTACAACATGGTAAACACGTTAAGCTTTCTCAAAGCGAATCTCACAACAATTCTAGGATAAAAAAAAAAAACAACAAACCAAATAGTTAGAGTGCAGTTAGAGTGTAAGTGCATCACTGATCGTTTGCATCGATTGTCCGGAGGGGGAATGTGGCCGGGACGGTCGACCTCCTTAAAGGTTGTAGCTGTCACTGCATTCGCAAGGTGTGACATCACTGCATTGAGCTCCATAGGCATTTGTAAGCGCACACACACACAACTTCACACACAACAGCTCCCAAACAACCTCACACACGACACACCAAGGATTACCTTCATAATTTGTTCTACTTCCAGGAGGAGCTGAAGTTGACTATGGGCCGACTAAAGACCAGACTGGAAGACCTTGAAGAAGCACAACTCGCTGGAGACGACACCGCGCATTGCATTACGGTGAGATGGCCATTCACACACAATATCACTGAAACCTCCATTTAAATGGGGGGCGGTGCTAGTGTAGTGGTTAAGGAGCTGGGCTAGCATGCAGTAGCCTGAAAGTTGTCGGTTCAATTCCCAGCTTCTACGTTGTTCCCGTGAGCAAGGCACTTAGCTCCAAGTTGCTCCGGGGACAATGTAATGATATATGCCTTGTAAATGATATATGCCTTGTATATGATGTATATGATAATCCCTTGTAATATAGTTGACATATTTAAGTCACTTTGGATGAAAAAAGTGTCTGCTAAATGTAATGTAATGTAATTTTCACAAAATAAGAGGCCTCAGTCTTATGAAAAGAGATTCTTTCTAGGCCCAACACACAGAGAAGTAGCCCGTGCATGCTCTAGACCAGGACCAGTCACATGGAGGGGCGGATCAGTGACAGGCCTCAGGGGCGGATCAGTAGCCATTTGGGGGCCACAGCCACAGGGGGTGGTGTTGACATTATCGTTGTTGTCAACCTCCACAGGTGGCGCCTCCATAAAGTAAATGGTCATTCACTTCAGGCAGTCTGGCGTCATTCACTTTAGGCAGTCTCCTCTCACATTTTTCTGTTATTGCAACCGCTAGGAAAACTTCGACTTCGTTCATCTTTAGCATGACCTCTCAGGTCAACCTCTACATTCCTAAATCTTTCGTCTTTCCCGGTAAAAGTAATAATCCATTGTAATATGATAAAGGGATGGAGGATGTCGATGTTAACTTGTGTTTTACCCTTTGACCCCGGAAACGGATATGTGGATGTGTGCGTGTAATGATGTAGGTCACGTTGACCAGTCGAGTGGTAATGGTAGCCACAGAGTTGTTCTGTTCTGAACTGGAATAAATGATACTAAACGGATATAAACGTAGTGTTTATTGGGTCTAACATTGGTAGCAGAGGATGGCTGCTAGTTACAAAGTTCCGCCAAAGTTCGACGAGACCAGGCCATACGAGAGTTGGAAAAATGAAATTAACGTCTGGACGCGGGTGACAGAACTTGACGCAAAGAAACATGCACTCGCTGTTGCCTTGGGGCTCCAAGGTAGAGCCCGGGAAACGGCTATGGAAATACCTGCAGCTGACTTGGACAGTGATACCGGTATGGATACGTTGTTAGCTAAATTGGATAGTGTGTTCCTAAAGGAGGAAAAAGACCGTGCATATGAAGCATATTCTCATTTTGATAGCGTTACAAAAGACAGTTCCCTGTCCATGTCGGACTATATAATTGACTTTGAGCAGAGATATAACCGGATGAAAAAGTACAACATGACGCTACCCGATGCCGTGTTAGCATTTAAGCTCTTGGACACGGCTTGTCTGGATGTGAAAAGCCGTCAACTTGCATTGACTGCGTGCACGGACCTAAAGTTCGCCGACATGAAATCGGCACTTCAGAGGATTTTCGGAGGACAAACGCCAGGCTCGTCAAACGGAATACAAGTAAACCAGCAGGATGTGGCGTTCTTTACTGAGCAAAGGCCGCAAGGACGAGGACAACGTTACACTGTACAGACTGGACAACAGAGACAGCCTTTACAGGGTACCAATCCACTGGATAAATTCGGTAAGCGATCAAGATGTGCCATTTGTCAAAGCACGTTTCATTGGGCTAAAGATTGCCCTCATAAGAAGAGTGAACATGTAAAACTAACTGAAGAAGAAAATGTTGAGGAATGTAACATCACACTGTTTACAAAAGCCTCCATGTCTGACTCAGAAATCTTCCTGGCTGAATCCCTGGGGTCAGCTATTATTGACACTGCTTGTACTCGTACTGTATGTGGGGAGAAATGGTTGGAAAACTATGTGAAAGATCTCAGCCCAGACCAAGTGAACCAGGTGCTGCAAACAGAAATCCCCAGTTGCAGGCCATTTCGATTCGGAGATGGAAACTTAGTATATTCCACCAGAAAAGTAAAACTACCTGCTAAGATAGGACAGACAAAATGTCATGTTGAAACTGAAGTAGTCAAAGTTGATATCCCACTGCTGCTGAGCAAAACATCTTTGAAGAAAGCAGGAACCATTTTGGACATGGAAAACGACCGAGCTGTGATGTTCAGACAACCTGTGCTTCTTGAATTCACTAGCTCTGGCCATTACTGTGTAGACATCAGAGACAAAGATACTGAAAAGAGTGAGATTGAAGAAGTCCTTACTGTGACAGAAAACATGTCCACTGAAGAGAAACGTAAAGTTCTTTTGAAGCTTCACAAACAGTTTGGCCATGCCTCAGCAGATCGGCTACAGAGGCTCATTCATAGTGCAGGAAATAAGGATAAAGAATGTGTCACTATTTTGCAACAAATAGTTAATGACTGTGACATATGCAAAAGGTACAGCAAGACCAAACCAAAGCCTGCTGCAGGTTTGCCTTTGGCCTCAGAGTACAATGAAACGGTAGCAGTGGACCTCCATGAGTTGGAACCAGGTGTATGGTATCTCCATATCATCGACCAGTACACGCGATTCAGTGCTGGAAACATTGTGAAAACAAAGAAATCCTCAGAAATCGTCAATTCCTTCATTCACACATGGATCAGTGTGCATGGTCCCCCCCGGAGACTATACAGTGACAACGGTGGAGAATTCAATAATCAGGAAATCAGAGACATGGCCGAAAACTTCAATATTGAGACGAGAACAACAGCAGGATACAGTCCCTGGAGCAACGGCCTACTGGAGAGACACAATCAGACACTCACCGAAATCATCCAGAAAGTGAAACGGGAAAATGGATGTGACTGGCACACTGCTCTTGACTGGGCCCTTATGGCCAAGAACAGTATGCTCAGTGTCCATGGTTACAGCCCGCATCAGCTAGTATTTGGACAGAATCCTAACCTTCCCTCTGTATTAGTTGATAAGCTACCTGCCTTAGAGGGTACCACTGTAAGTGCTAGGGTAGGTGAACACATATCAGCTTTGCATGCTTCTAGGAAAGCATTCACTGAAGCCGAATGCTCAGAGAGAATTAGGAGGGCACTTCGCAAGCAGCTCAGACCTACAGATGACAAATATGTGACAGGAGACAGAGTATATTACAAACGAGCAAACTGCACTGAGTGGAAGGGACCCGGGGTGGTTATTGGTCAGGATGGGGCTGTTGTATTTGTAAGACATGGTGGTATTCTTGTTAGAGTGCATCATTCCAGGCTTTGTAAGGTCAATACAGAGGAGCAGGACAAGCAGATACCACAAGATGATGCTAACAGAATAGCAGAAAGTGAGGAAAGTGTGACAAACAGTACAGTAGATGGCGCAGATAGCAACCAGAATACTGACGATGAACAGGAGAACATCAGTGACATGGAGGTGAATATAGGAGAAGTGTTACACCCACCCCTCACACAATCTAATGTGACACAAACTGACACAGAGCACAGGGCCTGTGGTAACCCTGCCCCTTTTGCAGGTGTAAAGTTAAGGACGGGTCAGACTGTAACATTTGTGAGCAGAGATGATGGAATTCAATGTACAGCCAGAGTCTTAGGCAGAGCAGGAAAAGCCACAGGACAGCATAAAAACTGGTATAACTTACAACATCTTGAACCTGATGGCAGTGAGGGACAAAAGGAGTCAGTTGATATGTCATCTGTTGGTAGTCTTAATGTTGAGCCAGAAGACAGGGAAGCTGATGTACTCATAGCAAAAGACATCTCATTTGATGCAGCAAAACAAGAAGAAATAAAGAACTGGCACAATAATGATGTGTTTGAGGAGGTTGAGAATGCAGGGCAAAAATGTGTCTCCACCAGGTGGGTCTGTAGTCTCAAAGAAACTCCCAAGGGTATTGTGCCTAAAGCACGACTCGTAGCCAGAGGTTTTGAAGAGCTTAATATGCAAGAGTTACAGAAAGATTCTCCAACATGTGCCTCAGAATCTCTTAGGCTATTGTTGTCAGTAATTTGTCAAAACCAGTGGCAAGTCCATTCTATGGACATCAAATCTGCATTCTTGCAGGGCATGGAGCTGTCTAGGAATATTTATATCCGGCCCCCTCCTGAGGCAGGCAGTGCAAATGTTATATGGAAACTAAAGAAATGTGTATATGGTCTCGCTGATGCATCTCTATACTGGTATAACAAAGTCAAAGAAATCATGCTGGGCACAGGTGGTAAAATGTCGCAAGTGGATCCAGCAGTCTTTTACTGGATAGATGAGCAGTTTAAGGTTACTGGAGTACTTGCATGCCATGTTGATGATTTTCTTTGGGCAGGCTCGCAAGACTTTTCAACAGATGTGATTCCTTTACTGAAGTCTGCGTTCCGTGTAGGGCGAGAGGAGCATGAGCATTTCTGCTATGTAGGCATGGATTTTGCTACTGTTGATGGTGTAGTTCAGGTACATCAGCACAGTTACATTGAGAATCTACAACCTCTTCACATGCAACCAGCACGTGCCATACTGAGGGATGCCCCCCTTAATGACACTGAAAAAGAACAGCTTAGGTCAAAAATAGGACAGGTCTTATGGGTTGCCAAGCAGACCAGACCAGATGTTATGTTTGACTCATGTAGTTTGGCATCTAATATCAAAAATGCTACAGTGCAGTCTGTGCATGAGGTAAATAAAATCATCCGTAAGCTTAAGTCAGACAAGGTGACCCTCAAGTTTCAGTATTTGGGACAAAATGATGCTCTAAACTTAGTCGTTTTCAGTGATGCTTCTCTTGGTAATCTCCCAGATGGTGGTACACAGGGGGGGACATTGATTGTTCTAATGGGAGAAAGAGGGAAGTTCTCTCCTTTATCTTGGCATTCTAAGAGAATTAGGCGTGTCGTGAGGAGCACTCTTGCAGGAGAGACTCTAGCAATGTCAGATGGCATAGACAGTGCTATCTTTCTTGCAACCCTTCTTTCAGAGCTCACCACTGGTGATGCCAAACAGAATGCTCCTTCACTAGTCTGTGTGACTGACAATCGATCCCTGGTTGATGCCCTTAGGTCAACTAAACAGGTCACAGAAAAAAGACTGAGGTTAGACATAAGTGGCATTAAGGAGCTCCTTCAACGGAAAACAATAAAAGAAATGCTCTGGTCTGACACAAAAGGCCAACTCGCTGACTGTCTCACCAAAAAGGGAGCTTCGGCTCTGGTGCTTTTGAAAGCTCTAAGTGAAGGACTGTGGCATCTGTGGTGAAAATGTCATGCAGTAGGATGTTTTTTTGTTTATAGTCATTGGATGACTGTTTATTTGAAATCTTGTGTACATTTATTTTATTACATTAAGTACATTGTTTTATTTCTTTATCTTTTCTGTTAAAAAGTATGGGGAGATTGTTAACTTGTGTTTTACCCTTTGACCCCGGAAACGGATATGTGGATGTGTGCGTGTAATGATGTAGGTCACGTTGACCAGTCGAGTGGTAATGGTAGCCACAGAGTTGTTCTGTTCTGAACTGGAATAAATGATACTAAACGGATATAAACGTAGTGTTTATTGGGTCTAACAGTCGAGACATGTATTGAATTAGGCATTCTGATGCTTTTTGTTGGCTTAAAACTTTTAAAAGTTTACAAAACGCTTTTGCACACCTCTTTTGTATAGGGACAGGTGCGTCGGAATTGGTTACCCAGCTAAACTTGTGAAAGAGAATTCACCTGAGGAAGGTCTATGACCGAAACGTTGTAAATAAATGTAAGCATGCGTAATGGACAGTGTGCGGGATTCTCTTTCACATGTTAGCTTAAAAGTACAATTAAACCATGCAATGACTCTCTAAGCTTAACCATGTTTCAGAATATATAGCCTATTAAATGTTTTTAAATGATTATTATTCTATGAGGGGGGAGTGTTTCATTGGGGCTCCCCCTACTATTTGGGGGCCCCAGACGATTGCCTAATGGTAAATCCGCCCCTGATAAGCCTGTGCGCTGCTCTAGGCGAGGGCCATGCACATCGAGGGGCTGATCACGGAGGAGTTTGAGCAGATCCACCAGTTCCTGCGGGACGAGGAGAAGGTGCGCCTGGCCATCGTGCGGATCGAGAAGGAGGACAAGCTGCAGATGCTACGCGAGGTCAGCGGCCGCATCAGGAGGAAGATGACCTATCTGAAGGAGGCCATCAAAGCCATACACAGTAAACTGGAGGTTGAAGGGGTCAAGCTGACGGTAAATCTTTTTTTCCCTTTCATTCACACACTGCACTCAAAAAGTACACTACAGTACAATACATACAAACAACAAGTTAGGGATATCAGGCTTTAGGGTGAAATGTAATGTTTCAGTACAGAAAGTACAACATTGAACTGTTGAACTGTGTATTAAAAAGTTTAGAGAAGGTCAAATGAAGTTCACCTGTAAAGGTTATTTAAGCAATAAGCCCCGAGAGGACGTAGTTTACACCGATTTTAGAACAGCTAAGGGGTGTTGTTCGGCACAACACGCAAGCAGAGTGCCCAGAATCCCTTTAGCTGTCTAAATCAGTGTACACTACGGACTCCAGCGGCTTATTGCTTTTCTAAAACGTTTACTAAATCTATCTGGCAAGATTTCATGCAACAAAGGCACAGCAATGAGAATGTATTCATAGAAAATCATTCTTCTGCTACAAAATATGTTTCCTCTATCTGAATGGTTGCCAAGCAACATTGAGACGCAGCTACTCTAACTTTTGTGTAGGTTTTGGTAGTGCATTACTATAGAACGAAATGCGGTCAGGTATGTTTGTGTTGGATTTTAGAACAACATCGAGCGCGATTCAGACAATCATAAGGACCGGAACTATCCATTTTAGAAAGTGGATTTTAAGTTAATTCTGAAATTTCTGAAAAATGATAAATGAGATTTGTGTGTGTTTGTGTATACACACACACACAGACACACGCAATTCTCATAATTTTTATGTACACACAATATTTTTTGTTTTTCAATGCTTTAATGAACAATTCAACACAATACATGCATTAGACACTACACAAGATCAGACAGTAATAATAATAATACAGTAGTAATACTACTACTACTACTACTACTACTACTACTACTACTACTACTACTAATAATAATAATAATAGTGATAATAAAGACAACAAAAACAAAGAAAAAACAACAACACACACAAAAATAAATACAATAAATTATGTAAAGAGAAAGCCGATTATCTGTTAAATACTGTACCAATGAGACACAACAGTCTATCATTTTTCTAATTGTTTCTTACTACCTGTAAAGTATTCACAATTTCACAAAGGATTTTTGCCATTTTTGCTTGTGAATGAAATCTTTGCTTGCAAAATAAAGAAATTAACTACATATTCAAGGGATTTCTGTTCATGGTTTTCATAATAGAAAAAACAAATCTTTCATACTAAGGGAGTAAGTTGTATCCAAACGATCAAAAAGGTGCTTATTAAGGTCTACACACATATGCTGCTGGACACCAACACCATGCCATACTGTAATGTTTTGACAGATAGACCCGCCCAAAGCATTGTTCTTGTAAACCTAAATATTATCTCTGTTTAAAAATGCTGTGTAACCTGGAATCATGACCATGATATAGCACAATGTCTTCCTCTACTTTTTTACAGGATAACCGGAACACCGTTGAAATGTAAGTGATTGATCTCCTGTCTCTCTCTCTTCTCTGGTGCTGGTTCTGAACCCAAAGCCACAGCAGCACTGACTCCTGAATGTCATTTCAGAACCGATTGCAAAATGCAGGAGCCAGATAAAGTTTCAGAAGCTCTGCTCAATGAGACGAAGCACCTGGACAAACTCAAGTACAAAGTCATAAAGATGTTGAGAGAGACTGTCGAGAAGCGTGCGTATATATGTACACACACACACACACACACACACACACACACAAAGCACCTTTTTGTTGCTGTCATTTTCTACAACTCTGTTTCCAAAACATATGGGATACTGTACAAACTGTAGAAATAAATAAATATGAATAAAATATATTTGCCAAACATTTGATTGACAGCAGTTTAAAGACAACATATAATTTATCGGAAAATATATGATCTTATGAAATGACAGTAGCACATTTTCAATTTCATTTTTTTGTTTATTTCCATTAAATTGTTTGTGTGTGTGTGTGTGTGTGTGTGTGTGTGTGTGTTTCTCTCCACAGCTGCTTTGACTCTGGATCCCAACACTGCACACCCAGATCTCGTCCTGTCTGAGGATCTGACCACTGTGAAATTTGTTGAAACTAACCCACTGAGGTATGACCTGTACCACAGTGTCCTGGGCTCGGTGGGCTATGACATAGGCACTCACTGCTGGGACGTGGAGGTTGGGGACTATCCACGCTGGATTCTGGGCGTGATGGCGGAGTCCGCTAAGAGGAAGGGAGACTTCACCCCCATGGCCGGACGCTGGTTTATGTGGCGTAACGATGATGAGTATGCCGCACGCTCTACACCAGTTCCCTCCACCTTCCTGAAGGCGGAGACCAAGCCAACGAGGATTAGGGTGCAGCTGGACTGGAACGGAGGAGAACTGTCATTCTTTGATGCGGATACTTTTGGACACATACACACTCTCAAAAGCACTTTCAAGGAGAAAGTGTACCCATACTTTAACACAGTCTTTACTATGAAGGTGATGTCAGCCAAGTCAGAATGGATAACCCCAGAAGATGAGGGGTGGGCCCCAATACAGTAATTGCCTGCCTAGTAACCCAGCTTACACGGCTCTTTGGAGTGCTGTAGAAAGTTCCATTCACATGAATGTTAAGTTAAGTTTCTTTAGTTTCGTTTTGGCAAGTAGCCATTTAATAAGCGAAAATAAGGCTAAATGTTGATGGAGGTTAATGCACATTTTAAATTACGCAGGACGATGGGAAATTCAACCAAGCGGTGGAATAAATGTTTTTTTTTTCTCACATGTTTTTTTCCTCACTGGGCTCCTGTTGTAGAGGACTGATGGATCTCACTGGGCTGCTGGGAAATGAGTGGAGGCAGAGCCTACATTTAGGAATTAGTGTTGGTCAATATAGGTTCAGTCATTTGTATTATTATTTATTGTTATTATTTATTACATCTGCTACTATGCTACTCTGTTACTTTTGAATTCACTTGCATTGTGCTGTGTTCATTTAATATTCTGTTTTTACTTGTAGCACATCAACTAAATGTGCTATATCAATTTCATGTTGTGATGATTATTGACCAGTAATGAATATGCCACATGGGCCATTATTGTGTATGGCGGGCAGTTGTATCTGTGGTGGAAACATAGGGAGTCTTTTCCATTTCCTCTGCGATGGCAGATCCCACAGCACAGGACAGGAGGAAAGGATGACTCCAACTCCCACCTCCACAGGGGGCCAAAGGCCTCAGTGAATAGATGTGCTTTGAGGTGCTTTTTTCTATGCTTACAGGGGAGCTACACCAGACGCGCAACTGAGGCGTTCCATTCGTGAAGCGTATGCTGCAGCAGTTAATAATCACGATAATCAATTGAAGTAGCCACACCAGACGCGACAGTGGTGCGTACATTCGGAAAAAAATAGACCAGTCTTCTAAAATGGATTTTACGCGTTGCAAACGGAACGCTTCAGTTACGCGTCTGGTGTAGCTCCCCTGTTAGAGTGAGGGCCACACGCATGTACTATACACTCTCAGCATCATCAGTGTCTTGGACTGCTCTTGCATGTTGTGATTGGTACGTGTACAGCATTCTTCATGAACTGCAATTCTGGATCTCTGGAAAAAATAATAAAGAGAAGGACTTGGCCTCTGATGACACTTTTGTGGTGTTGGTGAGGAATGATTACGTCTTTTTTATTGCCTTGATTACAGTATGTCCAATGGAATTGCAAGCCCTTGTGCATAACATGTCTATGGTATGTACATTTATTTGTTTCTTATTTTGTTTGTGTTTTTATAGAACTACAAGAGAACTTTTGTAAGATGAGTGATGTGGTTCATGTCTTTCTGTTCTGCTTCAGGACCCAAACCCACTGCGCCCTGCAAATATTATTATCTTGGGTTAGGGCTTCGACCTTGTAACCGGAGGGTTGCCGGTTTAATCCCCGACTAGTTCATGGCTGAAGTGCTCATTGACCTCAATGCAAATCAAACAGGCTAATAGGCCTACTGGAAAAAGCACCATGCCAATCTCTAGCTATGGTGAAGGGTATGTGATGATGTGGGGCTATTTTAATTCCAAAGGCCAAGGGAACTTTATCAGGATGCATAATATCCTGGATCCATGAAATAGCTGGCCTTTAAAAATAAAAATCTGCCTGCCCCTATGTTAACCCTATGTGTTAAATTCCCATAGGGTTACATAGGGGGTCAAATACTTCCTTCCATTAGCATTTAAGGAAGACATTTATGTATTTACGATACATTCTTCAATCACAAAGAAAATTGGCATCCTTGGCGGTTTTATTTTTACTCATTTTTTTAATTAAGGCATTAAGATCAATTGTCAAATGATGATTTTATATTCCTTATTTAGCATTGTATCAAATACATATGCTCCTCACTGTATATAACAATAACATTTAATCTATGGATAGCTACATGTATATTTAAAGCCTACCAATACCTTTTTTCCTATGTGCCTACAGTTATTTTCCATAATTAAAATACAGTTTGTAGTTGTAATTTTAACAAGATCTTGCCTTATTTTCATGTTGTTTTTAATGTTTGATTAGAAACATTTTCAAATAACAATAAATTCATTACAAATAATAATGCTTAAATTTATAGAAATGTGCTGTATTTTTTATGTTTTTTGTAAAAGGACATGGATATAGTGTTTTTCACAGTTACAGTGATTTCTAGTTATTTTTTATTTGACATGTGAAATCATCAACATATTTTTGTAAAACAAATGGCATTTCCAAAAATAATTTATTACAGACAAAATCTGTAATAAACACAGTAAAATCCTGACATATTACATTTTATTACAGTGCATGTACTGTAAGTATTTGACCCCATGCTAAAGTTGACTAAAAATGGATTATAAAATCATCTTTTAAAAATTGATCGTAATGCATTAATTCAAAACATGAGTAAAAATCCAACCTTTAAGGATACTGATTTTCTTTGTAAATGAAGAATGTATCATCAATAAATAAATGTTCATCCTTAACAAAGTTATGTTTGTATTGAAAGAATCAGCCAGATTTGATCGAACGTGCCACTGCCCACTGATGTGGTTATGGTTATAGTTATTGTATTCAGCACATGCTTGTAACATACAAATAACAATAATACAAAGTTAAACTTAACCGTAAACAATTTAAAAAGTTGGTAAGACTATTAAGGAGAATGTCAATAATAAGCAACAATGTCAACTCAATCAATAGCCTACTGAAAATAACTAAATACTATAATATACAAGCCATAATGCATAAGAAAGGCTTAATAAACAAAGTCCCTGTTGAACAGATAGACCCCTCTTGAAAAACCCAAAACTGAGCGGAGAGCACTGGGCAACTCATTCCACCAACAGAAGAACAGGGTCTTGAATTTGACTCACCAGACAGCATTTGGGCCTGCTTTGTGGCATTCAGGCTTTTGATCGCGTTCATTTTTGTGTCACATTTTGAAGAAATGACCTATATTGAGGGATTTGTATTTTAAAAGCAAAACAGTGTATTGACCAAACTGTTTTATTGTCGGGGCACAGGCATGGTCATTCTCCTTCAGAAGAGACTATTCAGATTCCTGAGGAGCAGACTGCTGCAGTAGCGAATGACAGCCAGTAGGGGTGCTGCAGTGCACCTGCCTGAGCTGAGTAACTTCTAGATGCAGTCAGCATTGCTTCCAGTGCACAAGTTGTGACTGTGTGTGACAGACAGGCAGCTATGGTCACTTACACCTCCTTTCTTGACAGCTCAGTCTGAAGTTGTGTCAAGGCTGTGTGGGACTGCCCAATCAGATTCCTCGTGTGCTCCTGAGTCCCACCCTCTGACTGCTTCCTAAAAATAAGGCCGTAAACTGATAGGCCTTGAGCGTCTGCTGACCACAACTGGTGTAAAGCACAGGTCATTCATTTGAAGCCCGAGTCTCAGACAGACGTGGACAATCTGCTGAGAGAAAACATTATTACCAGTTCAGCAAGAGAGAGAAAGATTTACAATTTTCACCAGACGAAATGAGTACAAGATACGAGGAGGATTTCTGCTGCATCTTATGCGACGACATCCTCAAGGACCCCGTGCTGCTGACATGCGGCCACACTGTGTGTGAGCCCTGTCTGACGGACTTCTGGATTGACAACGAGGCGCACCAGTGTCCCGTCTGCAGGAGGAGGTCATCGAAGGATCAGCTGCTACCCAACCTGGTGCTGAAGAACCTGTGCGAGACGTTCTGGCAGGAGAGGAGTCAGAGAGCTCAAGTCGGCTGCTGGGCGCTGTGTAAGGATCACGGCGAGCAGCTCAAGTTCTACTGTATGGAGCACGACTGCCCCGTGTGTATCGTGTGCCAGTTCGACAGCAAACACTCCTGCCACACCATCAAACCACGAAACAAGTCTGAATCATTTGACATCAAGGTGAGCCATTGCCATTCTCCTACAGCCTCGTTTCCTATTGGCAGAGAGGGTGCTCTATGCACTCTGTACTCTGAAAAGGAAGCCACGTGGTTGTATTTGTTAATTGGAAATGTCAGAGCTGTTTTGATGAGCTGGATCAAATGCTGAAGTGTTAACGTCTGAATCTGAACATCTGCAGCAGAACATCTTGAATTCCATTTCAGCAAAAAAAAGCCAAAAGGCCATTTATCAAACTGATCTAATATGATGCATGTCTAGAGAAATATGATTCTGTGACTGGGTGTTATGACAGATAGATTTATACTTCAAAAGGGAAGTGAGGTCAGAGGGCAGCTTCCTGACTAAGGCCTTGTAAACAAGAAGAACACACACAACCTCACACGCCAAGGAGTTCCTTCACGATTTGTTTTACTTCCAGGAGGAGCTGAAGTTGAGTATAGGCCGACTAAAGACCAAACTGCAAGACCTTGAAGAAGCACAACTCGCTGGAGATGAAACCAGCCAGTGCATTACGGTGAGATTGACTTTCATACAAATGATCCCTGAAACCTCCATTTAAATTTCACACAAAATAAGAAGCATCAGTCTAATGAATAGAGATTCTTTCTAGGCCCAACACACAGAGAAGTAAGGACCGTGCTGGGAATAAGCACTTTACTTCAGCATGTCATCCTTTAGGTTTACTGTCTTTTGTCTTAATCAATCAATCAATCAATCAATCAATCAATCAATCAATCAATCACAGTAGACGCATGCTTTACACCAAGACCAATCACACAGAGGAGCTGATGTGTACAGTAACAGGCCTGTGTGCTGCTCCAGACCAGGCACATGCACATCGAGCAGCTGATGGCGGAGGAGTTTGCGCAGCTCCACCGGTTCCTGCGGGACGAGGAGAAGGCCCGGCTGGCCGTCCTGCGGCAGGAGAAGGAGGACAAGCTGCAGATGCTGTGGGAGGTCAGCGGCCGCATCAGGAAGAAGATGACCTGTCTGGCCAACACCATCAAAGCCATACAAAGGAAACTGGGAGCTGATGGGGGCGCAAACCTGAGGGTAAAACTATTTTGACTTAAAAATACACTCCTTACTTAGGACCTTTCTAAACAAGAGAAAAAGACAGTGAACAGTAACACAAGAGAAAGAGAGAGTGAGCAGTAACACAAGAGAAAGAGAGTGAGCAGTAACACAAGAGAAAGAGAGAGTGAACAGTAACACAAGAGAAAGAGAGTGAACAGTAACACAAGAGAAAGAGAGAGTGAGCAGTAACACAAGAGAAAGAGAGTGAACAGTAACACAAGAGAAAGAGAGAGTGAGCAGTAACACAAGAGAAAGAGAGTGAACAGTAACACAAGAGAAAGAGAGAGTGAGCAGTAACACAAGAGAAAGAGAGAGTGAACTAAATGAATGCAACTTCTGCATCTCAGTGTAGCCTAACAGATGGAACGTGTTTGGAGGGCAGACAGGGTTCATGTTCTTTTTGATTTGTTGTCTCTCGGAAGGCGATGGAAGCTGTATTGTCGGCAGGAAGCTTTACCGACTTTCTTCTTTACAGCAACACCTTGTAAAAGAACATGTGAATATACTGTGTGTGAGTGTGTGTGTGTGTGTGTGTGTGGGGGGGAAATTTCTAAAAAAAATCACACTTTATTATCCACATTCACAATATGTACACTCAACACTCTAGAAACCATTTGATGCCACTGGTATTGTTATAGACATTTGGCAATAACCTCCTTCAAACATGAATGCCTCAAAACTCAAATACCGCATGCTGCAGTCCACCTTACCATGATCACACAATTCATAGGTCAACTTCACACCCCTGCATTTAAATATGAATCTATAATGCTGAACACAACACTAACGCTGCCCTATAGCTCCCCCTAGTGACAGGACATCTTAATGCAGCTGAGCAGGCCTGCCCTAACGCTGCCCTATAGCTCCCCCTAGTGACAGGACATCTTAATGCAGCTGAGCAGGCCTGCCCTAACGCTGCCCTATAGCTCCCCCTAGTGACAGGACATCTTAATCACTCTTTGGGAGATGGACCCGCCCAAAGCAATGTTCTTATAAACCTAAGTATTCTCTCTGTTTAAAAATGCTGTGTAACCTGGAATCATGACCATGATATAGCGCAATGTCTTCCTCTACTTTTTTACAGGATAACCGGAACACCGTGGAAATGTAAGTGATTGATCTCCTGTCTCTCCCTCTTCTCTGGTTCTGGTTCTGAACCCAAAGCCACAGCAGCACTGACTCCTGAATGTCATTTCAGAACCGATTGCAAAATGCATCAGCCAGATAAAGTGTCTGAAGCTCTGCTCACCGTGACGAAGCACGTGAACAACCTGAGGGACGAAGTCATAAAGCAGTTGAGAGAGACTGTTGAGAAGCGTGCGTATATATGCACACACACACACACACACACACACACACACACACACACACACACGGAGCACCTTTTTGTTGCCAACTCTGTTTCCAAAAAAGTTAGGGCACTGTATAACTGTAATTAAAACAGAAAGTTATTTGCCAAACTTGTCAATCAAGCATTTAATTGAGAATAGTGCAAAGTCAACATATCATTTTTTGAAACACAGCAATTGTATTGGAGTTTTTTTTTCTTCTTTTAAATATATATACGTTTACTTAAAATTTGATGGCAATAGCACATTTTTCAAAAATGCCTCCGCCTCATTACTCCTGAGAGACTGCATCTTGTTCTTGAGCATTACACTACTTTTATTAACTTGCACAAAACATAATATTGATCATCAACATAATATAGACCTCTCTCTCTCTCTCTCTCTCTCTCTCTCTCTTATACATACTCTCTTCTTATTCTATTCTATCATTATTATTTAGGTCTGGTTTAGATTTCAAGTTCACATGTGTGTGTACTGTATGTGTGTGTGTGTGTGTGTGTGTGTGTGTGTGTGTACTGTGTATGTGTGTGTATGTGTGTGTACTGTATGTGTGTGTGTGTGTGTGTGTGTGTGTGTGTGTGTGTGTGTGTGTGTGTGTGTGTGTGTGTGTGTGTGTGTGTTTCTCTCCTCAGCTGCTTTGACTCTGGATCCCACCACTGCACACCCAGATCTGGTCCTGTCTGAGGACCGGACCACTGTGTCATTCGTTGAAGATAACCCCGAGAGGTATGACCTGTACCACAGTGTGCTGGGCTCTGTGGGCTTCAAGTCAGGCACTCACTGCTGGGACGTGGAGGTTGGGGACTATCCGCGCTGGATTCTGGGCGTGATGGCGGAGTCCGCTGATAGGAAGGGAGACTTCACCCCCATGAGCGGACGCTGGTTTATGTGGCGTAACGATGAGGAGTACGCCGCGCGCGCTACGCCGAAACCCTCCACCTTCCTCAAGGTGGAGCAGAAGCCACAGAGGGTCCGCGTGCAGCTGGACTGGAGCGGAGGAGCACTGTCATTCTTTGATGCGGATACTTTAGGACACATACACACTCTCAAAGACGCTTTCAAGGAGAAAGTGTACCCATACTTTAACACAGTCTTTACTATCAAGGTGTTGCCAGTAAATTCAGGGTGGATGACCCCAGAGGATGAGGGGTGGACCCCAATACCGTAATTGCCTGCCTATAACCCAGGTTTAGTTATTGATTTTGCACATGTCTTCAGCTGAGAATCAGAATCAGAATCAGAATCAACTGTCAACTGGCCAGGTTTGCGTACAGTAAATAAACAAGGAATTTGACTCCGGTTAATCTTTGCTCTCAAAGTACAGCACTCAACAATAACATAAAAAGAATAAAAATACAGAAGGTAAGAACAGAATTAAGGGCAGTAAAATAAGGCTATGAATAAGAATGAATACAGTATGCACATTTGCAATAAATAGACACTATGGATGGGAATCCAATTGTCCGGAGGGGGAGTGCGGCCGGGAATTTAGGAATTGGTGTGGATCAATTGATCCACACCAATTCCTAAATGTAAGGCGATTCATCCCTATGCCTAGAGAGGGCGCCACACTGATGCACTACATAGGCCTACTATCAGTATCAGTGTCTTGGACTGCTCTTGCGTGTTGTGATTGGTAAGTGTAGCACACTGTTCATGAACTTCTCTCTAACAATATCTCTGGGAAAATTGTATGTAGCCTAATAGTTCAAATATAATTAGATTATATGACCCGTGGGTGTGGCATAAAGTTTTAATGCACATTGTTATGCGTTTCTGACGGAAATAATTCATCATGCAAAAGACACGTGTTGCTGTGTGGTCGTCATAAAAAAACAGTGAAGTGTGTGTGTGTGTGTGTGTGTGTGTGTGTGTGTGAGGGTGTGTTAGAATCCTGACCCCTGGCCACAGGCGGTGCAGAGCTACAGCACACCCCTTCCTGACTTCCGAGTCTAGCCTGAACTTGAGTGACACATGTAAGGAACCTGTAAGAGCGATATTTTCATGCGCTAACAGAGAGTATGGTATGACCAGAGCGAAGTCACACGCTTGGATTGAGCAAAGCCAGGCCGAAGTTAATTATTAAGAGATAGAGCCTATAGCAGTGTTGCGCAATGGCTTAAAATGGAATGCGTCAGACGAAACAGTCGCATTTAAAATATTAATATTGTTGTTATTATTAAAGTAACAAACCCATTTTTTGTACCTTTCTAGGCCTCTTTGAAGAGGCACCATACAACGTAGCTTTCCCCTGGGATTCCTCAAAAACTTCAAGCTAATAATGCCCCTCCTCTGTTCGCTGAATGAGGAAGTTTACATAGAGACTGGGAGTGACTTGGTCAGTTTTCAGACGCAAACGCTTTCAGTTAATAGTCAGAAGTTAACAATGAAGCGAGTGGAAATCTTGATGCTAATCTAGAGACTTGTCAACGCGAAGTAACTGCTATCCACTGGATAGTATTCAGACAGACGGATTTTCACCGGAGAAAAAATGGCTTCAACTTTAGATGACGACAATGATGTCTACTGTGTCGTGTGCCAAGACGTCCTTAGGAACCCTGTTGCCCTTTCATGTAATCACGTCTTCTGTGAAGTCTGTGTGCAGAAATTCTGGAAGAGTAAACGATGCAGAGAATGTCCACTCTGCAGGGGGAGGTCGTCAAGGGAACGCCCTCCTCTTCCTCTTCCAAATCCGATCTCAGGGGAGCTCTGCAGACGGAACAGTGAGGAACTCAAGCTCTTCTGTGTGAAGGATGACCAGCCTGTGTGTCTAGTGTATCGACCCTCAAGAGAACACACCAGCCACACGTTACAGGCAGCAGCTGCCCTAAAGGTGATATTCCATGAAGCTTTACATTATTTCATACTTGGGACAAAGAGAAATAGGCCTATAGCATACGTGTGCAACTTAAAGGCAGCTGTATAGAACAACCATTGTGTTTATTAATAACTGATTTTATCAGGCAGTTCTGCCTGAATAGCCTATGGGATGAAATGTGATGTAGCCTACTGATGCTAAAGAGTGCTGTTTTATATGTTGATGGGACAAAAAGGGACGAATGTCTCTCAGGACAAGTGATGTGTAGTAGGCCTAAAACAGACCATCTGGGTCACTGTTGTAGATCAGTTATCTGATGTGGATGATGCAGTGTTACAGTGTTGCATATCATATGCCTAAGCTGACATGCTGATAAGAAAATTCCACATGAGCACATGTCCACATTAGGGCCCAACCACACTTTGCATACACACACACACACACACACACACACACACACACACACACACACACACACACACACACAAACACACACGCACACACACGCAATATCATGTGCAATATTAACTTGTGGGTTGTAGGTGTATGGGTGGGGGGTCGGGGGGGGGGGGGGGCAGTATGTGTATGGGTGCAAGTGTTTTTTTGGCTATGTGTGTGTGAATGTGACGTTAGCTTTTATTTATACAGTGTCTCTGTGTTATTGTGTTAGCCTTTTTTGTGTCACTGTATGTTTTTTGTCTCACTCTCTCGATTGCCCAAGGGAAATTTCTCCACCTAGGAGACATTAAAGGCTCATCTTATCTTAATCATATCTTATCGTATCTTACACACACACACACACACACACACACACACACACACACACACACACACCGCCACCACACTGAAGGTCATCACTGTTTTTCTTAATTCCAGGAGGAAATGAAGATTATCTTAGAGTGCATAAAGGAGAAGGTAAAGATCTACGAAGAAGAAAAAGCCACCCGAGACCAAACAGCAGAAGACGTTAAGGTGAATGTTAACATTCATAGGCCTATAAGTCTCAGATATTGCCAAAACAACCATTTAATTGGAGCACTAACTCAACAGCCAGGATGAATGTTATGTTATTGTTAGGCCTTTTTTCCTAAGATAGAGATGAGACAGGATCATTAGACTATGCTTAATGGATGGATAGTTTTACATTGCCATCTGTATGGATTCTTTAATCAATAAGAAACTAATAATAATTTCCAGACTCAGGCCCGACACACAGAGAAGCAGATACATGAGGAGTTTGAGAAGCTTCACCAGTTTCTACGAGATGAAGAGGCAGCCAGGATAGCTGCACTGAGGGAGGAAGAGGAGCAGAATAGTCAGATGATGAAGGAGAAGATTGAGGATATGAGCAGAGTGATCTCATATCGTTCAGGCACCATCAGAGCCATAGAAGAGAAGATGAGTACTGATGACATCAATGTCCTGCAGGTTAGACATTTCTCAATGATAAATAATCATTCTCAATAATTTCTCTTTAGTAGTGTATGAGCCCTGTTACGAGTTGATGAACCGCTGAAATTATTCATGAAACATTATTTTAAGGTACGAAAAACTCTTTAGTGTTGCTTTAAAGTGCCCGATATCACTAAACAGTCAGCCTGCATCTGTCTAACACGCTGCAGATCTGTTTCGACCTCACTCTGACCGTCACTACGGTCTAAAAAGGGATAGAGACGGTCATCCCTCGGTCTCACAGATCCATAGTTACCTTCGTAACCTACGGTGATGCAGCAAGGCTACCGGTGCGAAAACTACACTCGCATGTACAGCTGTCAGCACGGCCGCATTTATTAGGCGTCATTATCTGCCCAGCGAACTAAAGCACAATTGACAGAAATTATAGATTAGATGTGATCAACAGGTGGCCTTATACATTTCGCATATATGCTTCATGTCTGAATGTCCGCTACCATCAGAAATGCGGCAAGCAATTATCGCAAAATGTGTGCAAAACCTGTCTGAAAACGGCTTATGTGAATCACATGCTACAACATGTATTCATGGCAACACAATAAAATTGCCGACTACAGAGTTTTATGGGTTTCCTCCATAAAAGAGGCCAGCATTTTAACTCCACAGCCTGAGGTTAAAATCTTCATCATTCTTGAAACCTGGCAAAGTGAATCATTCATCATGAATGAGAGGTCTAGCACATATCAAAACTACCACAACCAAGTTTATGCAGAAATTATTTAATGAAAACAGAGAGAGAGAGAGAGAGAGAATGACTGATGAATGTAGATGACAGACATGCACAAAATATTAATTTTAGGACAGCGCTGTGGCTTATTGCGGTCTTTATACCTTTGTACTCTAATTCAACTCTGCATCAACTTGTATCAATTGTCATAATGTAAAGAGCTAATCATGGTAATCATTGTAGGCAATATCTAATATGTATCTATTTCTTACTACACAGAACTACAAGAGCGTATTGGAAAGGTGAGTGATCTGCCTCCTGTCTCTCTCTTCTCTGTGGTTCTGAACCCAAACCCACAGCAGCACTGACTCCTGAATGTTATTCCAGAGCCCAGTGCACACTGCAGGATCCAGAGAGGGTTTCAGGACCTGTCATCAATGTGGCAAAGCACCTGGACAACCTCAAGTTCAGTGTCTGGATGAAGATGAGGAAGATCGTTCAGTGCAGTAAGAATTTATGTCACACACACACACACACAGAAGTCACTGGTGACGACTGGTTGAAATAGGGACAGCCCAGTGCATTTGTCACTTGAGGAGGACAGAGAAACATTGTCTTGAACATGTCTCTTCTTTATCTCACAAGAAATTCAGACAGCTCGGCTTAGTTTCTCCTCAATTGAAGGAGGGAGTTAAAGGGAAATTCTGGCAATTTTCACATAAATCTCCGTTTCTCGAGGTCACCCAGTACTGTCAGTACACCCCAGCTAGTGGCCGGGAGGAGATATTTGCTGAATCCAACACTTCGGATCGGGAGTCGGCGTGCTAACAATCCAGCTAAAAGCCCAGGCTACTGGCTCTCATGCCAGCAGCACTCTTCAGGCGTCGGGGAGTGAGGTTTACCAACGTTCCACACGCACAGCTGAGCTAGCTGGCATCCGTCACATATGATCGCCGACTGCACCTTTTAATTGAGCTCAATTACAGCTAGGAGGAATGAACTAGAGACAAAGGCGAGAGCTCGTTTAGAATTTCCCAAGGGAGCATGACATGCTTTGCCAGATTGATGGCTTGTGGAAATAGTCGCTACAGACTGCAACAGACAGATACAGAAATGTATTCACACACTACAAGAATACCCTACACTGAGTTACTATAATTATGAGCAGGCAAATTCCTTTGAGGTTAGTCTCACCTATGACAATAGTAACAGTATTACATTGATCATCATCCTAATGTCGGGGCTGTGCTCAGCTCATATGTGTTCTTCTCTCTGCAGCTCCTGTGACTCTGGATCCCACATCTGCTCACCCGGATCTCCTTCTGTCTGAGGATCTGACCAGTGTGAGATATATGAGTCAGAACATATTTAGGTTTGATAAGTTTCACAGTGTCGTGGGCTCTGAGGGCTTTAATACAGGGACTCACTGCTGGGATGTGGAGGTTGGAGAGTGCCCAAGGTGGACTGTGGGTGTGATGATGAGCTTTGCCCAGAAATGGGGAGACTACGTCACTTTGAACGGACGCTTGTTCATGTGGTATAAGGATGGTCAGTATGGAGCCGGTCATTCCGGCACCCCAACACCCTCCACTCTCCTCACAGTGCAGCAGAAACTCCAGAGGATCAGAGTGCAGCTGGACTGTGACAAAGAAGAGCTGTCCTTCCATGACCTTGATAATAACACACACCTACACACTCTCTCCGGGCTCTGTGCGCCTCATCACCATTTCTGCAGATCGTCCGAGAAAGCGTTTCCATACTTTAATCTGGGCTGTGTTAACTCCTCTCTGAGGATCCTACCAGCGAGTCCTCAGTAGCATCAGAGCAGCACTGATGGAGCTGATGGTGTCTCTGGCTGCACTCTCATAAGGCCAGTATGCATTTCACTGTGGATTCAATCCTAACTTGGACAGTGGGAAGTAGAAGTGTGTTTCATAAAGAAGTCTGGAAGGGTCTCTCACCCATGTGTGTCCAGTGCTGATAGTCCTGCTGTAGTTTGGTCACCATTATCTCTTTTCGACCAGGGCTGTGCCGGTGCTGGTGCCGGTGCTGACGTTGAGCTGGTTCTGGTAAAGCACCGGCACCAGCACCGGCACGCATTTCCATAGGGTTCAGCACGGAGCAGAATGTTACTAGAGTGGAGTGTTACTATGCCGACGCACGTCTGAATCAGCTGTGAAAACAAAAAAAAAACATGGCTGCCGATATCGGTAAATGACTGCTGAATCGGTTGAAATGCCATTTGTGTGACGTTATTTAGCTTGGATTTGTTTAAAGTAGATTGAAAATAAACGATTTACTATCTGGTTATACCATTGTTGTACCCACTTATAACGTCTGGTCTGAGATATTAGCTGTCAGTGAAACTATGTTATACCGTTAGCCTGCTAGCTTACGTAGGCTAATTTAGTTTAACGTCAGCTTTTGCTAACGTCATACCGTAGTGTTAACCAAAGATTCTAGAGTGCTACGCTCATTTTTAAACGACAGTTCAGTATATTTACTGTTGCCATGGTGCCACGACCCTTATTACGTAACAGCCCAAACTCTGGGACCAGCAATTTCACGGTGCCGTGCCGGTGCTGGCTTTTTGGCACCAGCACCTGTCATTGTTCGGTCGAAACACGCAGAACCAGTTCGAGATTGGGCACCGGCACGGCACCAGCACCGGCACCGCTGCGGTCGAAACGAGGTACATGTGTGTCCAGTGCGGAGAGTCCTGCTATAGTTTGGTCACCACGTGTGTCCAGTGCGGAGAGTCCTGCTATAGTTTGGTCACCACGTGTGTCCAGTGCTGATAGTCCTGCAGTAGTTTGGTCACCACGTGTGTCCAGTGCTGATAGTCCTGCAGTAGTTTGGTCACCACGTGTGTCCAGTGCTGATAGTCCTGCAGTAGTTTGGTCACCACGTGTGTCCAGTGCTGAGAGTCCTGCAGTAGTTTGGTCACCATGTGTGTCCAGTGCTGAGAGTCCTGCTGTAGTTTGGTCACCATGTGTGTCCAGTGCTGAGAGTCCTGCTGTAGTTTGGTCACCATGTCCAGTGCGGAGAGTCCTGCTGCTCTTGATCATCTGTAGTTTGTCCCTCAGGTCTGCACATGGACAACACAGACCCATTAGCGGTGAAGACTGGGCTTCAACCCAACACCCTCTATGACCAACACACACACACACACACACACATGCAGAGATCTGAAGCATGCACTGTATGATTCATGTGATATAAGTAGGCGGATATTCTTGGATACATGTACTGTACAATGAATGAATGAAAAGGAAATATACCAATGTTATTATGCTAAATGATTTTGCTGTTTTACTTTATGATCGTGTTTGATGAACAGATTGAATTTGCAATCCTGCCCTGGGTTGACACATTTGGTAAAGCTGAATTGATGTGTCATGAACACGACTGTAATATCATGTGAGTGTATATCGTATGTCCACTCTACTCTCTGAGGGGGCTTTACAGGTCAAGACCTGAGGTCTTGAATTTCCCCTTGGGGATCAATAAAGTATTTATCTATCTATCTATCTATTAGGGATGCAACGGTACAGTTTTGCCACGGTTCGGTTTGTATCACGGTTTTTGGGCCACGGTAACGGTTCGGTTTCAATATATCAATATTATCTTGGCTCTAGCATACAGGAGGCTATATTTGCCTTTTCTATTTCAAATCAACAATGTGCTTCTACTTACACTTGCAGAGAAAATATTAAATGCATAGCCTGACACAGATGAAGCAGAATCACAAAAATGTATTAAAAGAAAAGAACACCATCATTGCCTTCTGTCATAAACAGGCAATGTTATCCATAGTGCAGTGCAGCATAAAGTAATGTGTAGTTATTTATTTAATAAACTCACTGTTCTTCACACATTTAAAGAAAATACTTAACTGTTATACACCCTCAAAAAAGTAGTGAACAATTCTGAAAATCTTCTCAAAATAATTGGTGAGGTAGTATTATGTGTAGTTTCAAATGGATATTTGATTTGGGAGTGCCTGCCCTGTCCTCTTTTATGAACGTAAAAAATGTAAACATAGACAAAAGTGCAGTGCAGCATTAAAAATATTAGAACAATGAAATGAACATTATTGCAACCTGTTGTCAGGGAGGGGGGGGGGGGCAATATTCCGAGAAGAAAGTGGCAAATTTGCCACTTCACAAAGTGTCTGTTTCCCTTGTGTCTCCTGTCGTGTGTGTGTGTGTGTGTGCGTGTGTGTGCGAGAGAGTTGTGTGATTGACGAGTGGACGAGCGATTGACTGATTTAGCAGTGAGTTTATTGTTTTTCGAGTGGACACCCCCCGCTGCCCGTAGCCTAGCATGTACAACGTCAGGAAAATAAATGACCCGAGTTTGGAATGACATGTCAGCCTCCCCATCTCCTATAACCTCCCATCCCTACAATATTTTCCAGTAAACTATCAAAAAGAGAATACACTCAGCTGTGTCGGCGTCACGCTTTCTTAGGCTACTCTAGCGAGCAATCAACACAGGGCAGAAACCACCGGTTACACTGTTACACACAGACTTTATAATGTGGCAAATTTTCGACCTTCTAAAGTGACAAATTTGCGTCTTTACAAAGTATATACGTGGCCCTAATACGCCGTCGTATTCGTTATGTCTTTGGGAATTATAGGAATATTGTTGTCGAAAGGCTGCAGCAATGGATGGTTGGGTTTTCGGTGGCAAACTTACTCTCCGTGCTGCTCCACTTAAGGTTACAGCCGGGTGATGAAGGCGCAAGTGGGCCGACATGTTGGATGTGTTACCTTTATTAGGTGATCGTTGTGAAGCAGTGCTTGCAATGCACACTGTGCTTTGTTTACTGACGGTCTTTTTGCCTTGTTCGTTCCTTCAAATGTCGCCATGATCATGCAGCCGCCGGTAAAGTTTGTTTCTTCTCACATGACTCCTTCATTTGCATTTCAACGCGCTTATTGGCTCTTGGGAAATTCAGTAAAATTCTGATTGGTTGTTGCAAGATTGACGAGAGGCAAGCTGAACAGTCAGAGAAAACGCATCCCCCGGGTCCTAAGCACTCCTCTCTATCGCTCCCAGGCTACGCGCGCGCAATAACCTTGTATTAAATAAAAAGTTTAATGTCGCGTATACCGAAATATTGCGGTTTAGGTGAGTCTATTGAACCGAACAGGCCAAACCGAACGGTTCAATAAATTATTGAAAACCGTTGCATCCCTACTATCTATCTATCTATCTATCTATCTATCTATCTACATCATGGTATCTGCAGATGTGTCTTAGGTCAGGAATGGATATAATGTTAATGTTAAGGGTCAGATATGGATATAATGTTAATAGTCAGCAGGGATGGCTAGAGAGTTATAGTGTAGCCTTTTGACATCACCTGGACATCAACCAATCATTACCCTGCTGTGATATCATGAGGGACACGCCATCCTCTCAGCTGTGTGTGTGTGTGTGTGTGTGTGTGTGTGTGTGTGTGTGTGTGTGTGTGTGTGTTTTCATATTGTGTGTGTGTTGTGGGCAGCGCTGTGTCCCAGAGTGAGCTGCACGCTGGAGTAAAGAGAGAGAAAGAGGCCTGGTGACTCATCACGTCTGTACTGTAATAAGAGAAATGCTGAAACATTACACAATTATTATGATTTTGTTTCCTTTTTGCCTTTAATTGTTGATGACAAGTTATTTAATGGTTGCTGTATGATTGTATATTTAAATGACAAAAGGAATGGAAACTTTTCAGCACGGTTGTCTACTGCAAAGCCTTGTAATACTCATCCACACTGTACTGTGCACTGTATTGTCTTTAGTTTGGTTATTATGTCCATTAATTTGTAAATGACCATTAACTATTCCTTAATATCTTTTCATGTTAACTTATATGTAGATTCACTTATTTCTGACTTTTCTAAAAGTATCAGCCCTACTATCTACTTTATGTGTAGGCTACTAGTGTGGAATGGATGTGTTCAGGGCTAGTCAGGGCAGCCTTTACAGAGAGCCTCCGTTAGTTCCACCCACATCCTCATAGAATCTGATCTGAACTAGAGGGACTGGTGCCAGAACCAATAAGAAAAGAGGTTCATGAGTCATATACTGTCGGGCTGTCCAATCAGATTCCTCCCAATGTCCCGCCCTGCTTTTCCTGAATAAGGAAGTAAAGAGACAGTGTGTGTTTGCCTATGGTGTTAGCAGGTCAGTTTTGTACTTTGTACATTGTTACTGAACTGTAGTTTTATTTTGGTGATTTAAGTGATTTAAGAATTTAGCCAAAACTGTTAAAGTTCAACATAAGCATCACGGTTGGTTTGTACTAAATGAGAATGCAAATATAGGTAAAGTGAAAGTAGAGACTGTTAACCACACGACACATTTGCACAGGAGCAAATGGCTTCAAAACTGGAAGAGGATTTCTCCTGTCCCGTGTGCTGTGACGTCTTCAAGGACCCGGTGCTCCTGTCATGTAGCCACAGCATGTGTGACGCCTGCCTGCAGCAGTTCTGGAAGAGCAAAGGGGCCAGAGAATGTCCCGTCTGCAGGAGGAGGTCATCAAGGGGCAAGAGAATGTCCCGTCTGCAGGAGGAGGTCATCAAGGGGCAAGAGAATGTCCCGTCTGCAGGAGGAGGTCATCAAGGGGCAAGAGAATGTCCCGTCTGCAGGAGGAGGTCATCAAGGGGCAAGAGAATGTCCCGTCTGCAGGAGGAGGTCATCAAGGGGCAAGAGAATGTCCCGTCTGCAGGAGGAGGTCATCAAGGGGCAAGAGAATGTCCCGTCTGCAGGAGGAGGTCATCAAGGGGCAAGAGAATGTCCCGTCTGCAGGAGGAGGTCATCAAGGGGCAAGAGAATGTCCCGTCTGCAGGAGGAGGTCATCAAGGGGCAAGAGAATGTCCCGTCTGCAGGAGGAGGTCATCAAGGGAGTTTCCACCCCAGAATCTGGTTTTAAAGAACTTGTGTGAGACCTTCTTACAGGAGAGAAGTCGGAGAGCTTCAGCAGGGTCTGAGGTGCTCTGCAGTCTGCACAGTGAGAAACTCAAGCTCTTCTGTCTGGAGGATAACCAGCCTGTGTGTGTGGTGTGTCAGGCTTCAAAGAAACACACCAACCACAAGTTCCAACCTGTAGATGAAGCAGCAGCTGACCTTAAGGTGGGTGATGTGTTTTTTTATGATGCTTTACAATGACGTCATGCTAACTAACTCACAACTTAAACATTCAGGAAAAATAATCCTTATCTCCAAAAGTAACTGTAATGTTCAACTTACACCACTAGATGGTACTGTTTTCCATCCAGTTTATCACTGGGGTAATTCCCTGCCAACTCATAAGGGTTTGGGTTAACGTATAGCTGCTCGGGGTAGCTAGGACCATACAAATCTAAGTAGCTCATTGTTTGGACATTTACTGTAGTTTCCTAGCACTAGTATGTGCTCTAATATTGACAGATGCTGTGTGTCCTAACTAGTCTCCTCTCGCACTAGTATTGTGCTCTATTGACGGATGATGTATGTCCTAACTAGTCTCCTCTAGCACTAGTATTGTGCTCTATTGACAGATGCTGTGTGTCCTAACTAGTCTCCTCTAGCACTAGTATTGTGCTCTAGTATTCACAGATGCTGTGTGTCCTAACTAGTCTCCTCTAGCACTAGTATTGTGCTCTATTGACAGATGCTGTGTGTCCTAACTAGTCTCCTCTAGCACTAGTATTGTGCTCTAGTATTCACAGATGCTGTGTGTCCTAACTAGTCTCCTCTAGTACTAGTATTGTGCTCTAGTATTCACAGATGCTGTGTGTCCTAACTAGTCTCCTCTAGCACTAGTATTGTGCTCTATTGACAGATGCTGTGTGTCCTAACTAGTCTCTTCTAGCACTAGTATTGTGCTCTAGTATTCACAGATGCTGTGTGTCCTAACTAGTCTCCTCTAGTACTAGTATTGTGCTCTAGTATTCACAGATGCTGTGTGTCCTAACTAGTCTCCTCTAGCACTAGTATTGTGCTCTATTGACAGATGCTGTGTGTCCTAACTAGTCTCCTCTAGCACTAGTATTGTGCTCTAGTATTCACAGATGCTGTGTGTCCTAACTAGTCTCCTCTAGCACTAGTATTGTGCTCTATTGACAGATGCTGTGTGTCCTAACTAGTCTCCTCTAGCACTAGTATTTTGCTCTATTGACAGATGCTGTGTGTCCTAACTAGTCTCCTCTGCACTGTAGTTTAAATGTTGTTTTGTTGCTGTAGCTGTACTTATGTAGCTTAAATGTCATTATATTGCTGTAAGTCATTTTTCATAACACTGCCAAATGACTAACTGTACATGTAAATGTTATTTACAATTGTGTCAGACATATATATCAATTATTTGTATGCATCTGTGAATGTACAACATTGGCTCCTCGTGTGCTAAATTAATTCACATTGTGCTGTTCCAACATTGATTTCAAGTCACTGATCAAGTTCTACCGGCACATAACAGTAGATAAAATATTATTTGTCATGTTTGTCTATATTCCAGGAGGAACTGAACATTAGACTGAAAATATTACAGAAGAATCTGCAGGAACTTGATGACGCTAAACTCACCTGTGGTAAAACAGCAGAAACAATTAAGGTGAAAATTGATGTCAGACATTATTGGAACATCGTTTCACTAAAATTCATAGAATATTGCAGAATGCAGATATACTGATACTCAGCCAGTTCCAGGCCAAACACAGAGAAGGTTAGATTTACATGATCTCATGAAAATATATGTGTAGATTTCTTCTGTGATATTCCAGATTCAGGTACAGAACACAGAGAAGCAGATCAAGGAGGAGTTTAAGAAGCTTCATCAGTTTCTACGAGATGAAGAGGCAGCCAGGATAGCTGCACTGAGGGAGGAAGAGGAGCAGAAGAGTCAGATGATGAAGAGGCAGATTGAGAAGATGAGCAGAGAGATCTCATCTCTTTCAGACAAAATCAGAGCCGTAGAAGAGAAGATGGGAGCTGATGACATCACATTTCTGCAGGTAAGAATCTGAATATGCAGAAGGAGTTGTCTTTGGACAGAACATGCAGAGTGTTTTTTCCTTATTTGGTAATGAACTAAATAAAATGATTAATTATGAAAACATGCAATTATCTCCTCTGGCTCATTCACTTCCAATAATAAGTCCCTTTCTGATGGACAGCCTGTCTTATATAGTAAGTAGAGGGCGGAGCCAAGCAGCCCAGCCATAGCCACAACCAATCAGAATCAACATTGATAATAATGATGCTTCACTTGAGGGAGTGCATGGTTACACTTGCTGTATACACATCAGAACATAAAGCTGAGATACACTGAATCAACTGTACATGTAAAGTGATTGTCATTGTGTCCAGCTTGTTTAGTCTGATTACGTTGTTACCTTTATTTTATTGAGGTGCTGTTATTGATGATGTAATGTTAGTGAGAGAAATATTTTAGGGGACACCCTGTAGAATCTCATCAACAGAGAGCGATTAGTCATACTGTATTGTATTTGATTATTATGGAGTATATTTAAGAATCAGTACTGCATATTGTGTATAATACTGTTTTATATTACATTTGTATTATTTATTTATTTGATACTCTCCAGAACTACAAGAGCACAGTGGAAAGGTGAGTGATCTGCCTCCTGTCTCTCTCTTCTCTGTGGTTCTGAACCCAAACCCACAGCAGCACTGACTCCTGAATGTTATTCCAGAGCCCAGTGCACACTGCAGGATCCAGAGAGGGTTTCGGGAGTTCTGATCAATGTGGCAAAGCACCTGGGCAACCTGAAGGTGAAAGCCTGGGAGAAGATGATTGGTCAGTATACACACACACACACACACACACACACACACACACACACACACACACACACACACACACACACACACACACACACACACACACACACACACACACACACTGCATCCTGTTCTTCTTCAGTATGGTCAAGTTCTAATGGAACTGAAGTAAACTCACAGACATGCAGACTGAGGGAGACATACATACATACATACTGTATATGTACAGTACATACATACATACATACATACTGTATATGGACGTGTCATACATACATACAGTACATACATTCATGCAAATAGCACAATCATTATCACATTTATTATTTTGCAATTCTACTATATTGATATTTTATCTGTTTTTTTATTTTATTTCATTGGCGTGTGGAATTCTGAGTGTTCTGCCATCTTCATGTGTGTGTTCGTTAATCTGCAGCTCCTGTGACTCTGGATCCCAACACTGCACACCCAGATCTCATCCTGTCTGAGGATCTGACCAGTGTGAGATATGTTAAAAATAACCCACTGAGATTTGATGAGCATGCCAGTGTCCTGGGCTCTGAGGGCTTTAACTCAGGGACTCACTGCTGGGATGTGGAGGTTGGGGAGAACCCACGGTGGAGTGTGGGTGTGATGACAGAGTCTGCCCAGAGGAAGGGAGACTTGTCCTTCTCGAGTGGGCGCTGGTTTGTGTTTTATAGAGATGCTATATACAGAGCACGCGCTGCACCTCATGACTCCACTCTCCTCACAGTGCAGCAGAAACTACAGAGGATCAGAGTGCAGCTGGACTGGGACAGAGGAGAGCTGACATTCTCTGACCCTGATAATAACATACACATACACACTTTCACACACGCGTTCACTGAGAGAGTATTTCCATACTTTTTCACTTACTCCTCTCTGAGGATCCTACCAGTGAGTCCTCAGTAGCATCAGAGCAGCACTGATGGAGCTGATGGTGTCTCTGACTGGACTCTCATAAGGAGTTTGGTCAGGACTGAATGACAGAAAAATTTAGCTGGCTGTATCAAAAGGTTTTATTATTATTATTATTATTATTATTATTGTTATTATTATTATTATTTTTACTATTATCTTAAGGCTACCGGCAGGTTAAACATAAAGCCATTGATGAGAAACAAACCAACAAACACTGATGCTAAAGAAAACACCGGGACAATGCAGACTATAGGCTCTCCCACTCTCACTCTGTTATCAGAAACAAACATTCTGTGAACATACAGCATGAGGTCAGACACAAGGCTTCATCTGCAATGCATTTTCATCTCATTGTTTTTTAATTATATGCTGTATTTCATCCTCCTGCTCAGCTCTTCTGAAATAAACGTTCCTTTGTAATATTCAGTCTGTACTGTAAATGTGACTTATTAGGGGGTGCGGTGCATTTGACTGTTGCCTCTATGATCTGACATAGGGAGTTATAAGGGGGTGCGGTGCATTTGAATGTTGCCTCTATAATCTGACATAGGGAGTTATTAGGGGGTGCATTTGACTGTTGCCTCTATAATCTGACATAGGGAGTAGATTATTAGGGGGTGCGGTACAAATCTGACATAGGGAGTTGATTATTAGGGGGTGCATTTGACTGTTGCCTCTATAATCTGACATAGGGAGTTGATTATTAGGGGGTGCGGTACATTTGACTGTTGCCTCTATAATCTGACATAGGGAGTTGTACAGAGGACCTGACAGTGCATGGTTTTTTTTTTTTAAAGTTGCATTAATGAATGTAATTACTGACGTAGAAATCTTCTTCACTTTGACATTATAGAGAGGATTTGAGTAAATGATTGCAAAAGAGGGCAAATTAAAATGATTAAGATTCATCCATCCACAACACAAAAATAGGGGAAAATATCCAAGGGAGGTAAATACTTTTTTTATGCACCTGTAGAAGGTAGTAGAAAGTGAAACCGTGGAAAAGTATGATTGTACCCATAAGGTTTGCTATAATTGTGCAAATGCAGCAATGATAGATAAACTGATATGAAAATGATATTTACTCAGATTTTCAAAGTGTGATTCTGCTTAAATAAAGACATGTAACTTTACTTAGAATAGAAGTATGATTTTGCAATAGATTAAAAAACTGTATTTTTTACTTAAACTTTAAAGAATAACTGTTTAAGCTTAAAATGCATGTTCTCTTTGAATTTGATAGAATGTTTATTCAAAAGATTTAAGTGTTTTAGTCCAGCTTATATAGTATGTCATGTTTAATGAATGTGCTTAGAATAAGTATAGAGGAAAAAGCTTGTAGTTCATGTGCAGGTCTGAGTTCAAAACAAGGTCACCAGAAAGAAAAAAAAAGAGAGACGAAGACACTTGGTCGTGTCGGAGCGCAATAGGTCTAGACTTGGGCGTGAAAGTAGTATAAAAGGTCTCCTTCTCGGGGACTTAAGGGTCTTCTCCTTTTTCTTTTGGACTCTAAACTTTGCATTTAGAGACAGGTAGATTTTTTTAATTTTTTTTTTTATTGTATTTTATTTTTAATAAAGTCAAAGCCCTAACCTTTTGTTAGGGCATTGTTTAAAAGCCGCCGAGAGTTCTTTTTCGTGTTTCCTGCCTCCCCTGTGTCAAAGAGAACATCGACCCCCTCGCAAGAGGCGCAAGCCTACAGAGGGGACCCAGTGGGTAAGTTGGCTGTAGTTTGGGCTTACTTTCTAAGACACCGTTAATGGGCAAATACTTACTGCACAATGCACTGACACATACAGGAGTAGCGAACTCAGCTGTGTATTTAGGAAGGAAAGTTCTATACACCGTAGCGGTCACAAAACCAACTAGGCTTTGTTTAACAGTTGCATTTCTGTAAAATAAGGTCTAAATGCATACCACACAAGCAGGGATATGAAAATCGGTTTTTGGGGGCCAAGCAGCGAAGCTGCGAGGCAACCCATAGTGATTGTACGTATTCTTATTAGGGCCCGAGCACCGAGGTGCGGCCACTGAAAGTGGCTGCACCGTAGGTGCAAGGCCCTATTGTTTTTGCTCAGATTATTATTATTATTATAGTTTTTTCCTCCTTACCTGTTTGGCCTTTTTTCACCAACTTGGCATGCTCTAAAACTCTTGTAATTTGACAGTTATTTGTAGAATTGCAATCGAAACTTAGAGACAGAGTTTTGGTCTAGGGTGTGGCTCAGGGACTCTATAGCGCCACCTAGCGCGGTTTCTGTTGTGTTTGACACATACATGCACGAAAATGAACCAAATTTGGTGGGCATATGTGTTGTATTAATCTGAACAACTTTTAAATTTAAACAATATAGTAAATCTTAGAAGAATTTGAGTTATGATTATGATTATGATTTTTGCACATCACGTATTTTGAAACACTTCTCCTAGACGGTTTATCGAAATCATGTCATATGAGCACTAAAATGATCTTGAGGGGTTGCCCGAGAGGAATTGCGACCAGATTTTTGAATTTCAAAAGTATATCGAAGTGGCGAAGGTTTGAATTATGGCGTTTTATTAAGAAACAGGAAGTTGGTGTTATAGGCAGAAAAATGGTTATGAATTGGATGTAATTTGGCAGCTACATGTGGAATTGCTTCTGGTAGTCAGAGACAGAGCTCTGGCCTAAGGTGTGGTTTCGGGACTCTATAGCGCCACCTAGCAGCACGTTATCTGTTGTGGTTGACACAAACATTCACGAAAATGAACCAAATTTGGTGGACTTCTGTGTTATTGCTACTGCTAGTCAGGGATAGAGCTCTGGCCTAGGGTGTGGCTTAGGGACTCTATAGCGCCACCTAGCACATTGTCTATTATGGTTGACACGTTCACGAAAATGAACCACATTTGGTGGGCATGTGTGCTATTGCTACTGCCTGTCAGGGATAGAGCTCTGGCCTAGGGTGAGGCTTAGGGACTCTATAGCGCCACCTAGCACATTGTCTATTATTGTTGACACATACATACACGACAATTAGGTACGCTTGTGTGTTATTGCTGCCACTAGTCAGGGACAGAGCTCTGGCCTTGGGTGTGGCTTTGGGACTCTATAGCGCCACCTAGCTTGTTGTCTGTTGTGGTTGACACATACTTTGATGAAAATTAACCAAATTTGGTGGGAATGTGTGTTGCTCATGCACATGCCCACCAACAAGTACGTGTTGCTTTGTTAGATTCCGCACATGTCACGGGTCCGCACCGCAGGTGCTCGGGCCCGCCATCGCCGCTTGCGGCTATATTTATTATTGGGGGCCAAGCAGCGAAGCTGCGAGGCAACCCATAGTGATTGTACGTATTCTTATTATTGGGGGCCAAGCAGCGAAGCTGCGAGGCAACCCCTAGTGATTGTACGTATTCTTATTGGGGGCCAAGCAGCGAAGCTGCGAGGCAACCCATAGTGATTGTACGTATTCTTATTGGGGGCCAAGCAGCGAAGCTGCGAGGCAACCCATAGTGATTGTACGTATTCTTATTATTATTGGGGGCCAAGCAGCGAAGCTGCGAGGACCCCATTGTGTTTGTTAGTTTTCTTATTATTATTATAAACTATTATTATTGTTATTCCTCTGCCATTGAAGTCAATGGCAGCCCATAGAACCGACTACGGGAAAGTTGTGAAATTTGGCACACTGATTAGGGACAGTCCCATTATTCATATCACCAAATTCCATGTCGGCACCTCGAACTCTCTAGCGCCACCAACAGGTCAAAGTTGGACGTGCGTTCATGCACGTAACTTTTGAACCCTTGGGCCAATTTTCAAAAACCAGGTATCTTTGTAATCCTTGGACAAGCCCGAGTTCAACGCACCCTGTGACGTCATTTTCCGCCATGATGGATTTTCCGCCATTTTGGATTTTATCAAAAACACTTAAAATGTATTGGAGGTCACAATTTTTCTCTGATTTTCACCAAATTTGACACAGAGCATCTTCAGACCAAGACTAATTCAGCTCGTGCTTTTCGTCTTCGGAACTTATACCGTTGGCCCATAACAGCCAATCGAAACTCGCGGCGAAGCCGCCAAACAGGAAGTTGGCTCATATCTCAGCAACCCTTGCACACATCAAAGCCAAACTTAGTACATGGACTCAGAACCCCATCAAGAGGAGGCTCAAGAAATCTGGTGACTTTTGACCTCTAGGGGGCGCTGCAATTAGAAAAAAGGCATTTTGGCCTGTAGCTGTTGATGTGTTTGGAATTAAAACTTGCTACTGGTGCCTGGTTATACTGTTGGAGGTCCTTAGGCTGACCCAGCTCAATTTGTGACATCATCATATTTGATTCGGCCGCCATATTGGATTTAATCAAAATCCCATAAACATTTCCACAGGTCACAAAATGTATCCGATCTGCACGAAACTTCACACAGATGATCTTCAGCCCGAGTCTAACATAGGCCTTGCTTTTCGGAACGATATCTTAAACCGTTCGCCCGCAACAGCCAACCGAAATTGGGGGCGAAGCCGCCGAACAGGAAGTGGGCTCGCATCTCGGGCAATCTTGGGTTGTTTGACATAAAAATTCTTGTGACTGCTTAAAACTACATACCTGACGTAACGGCATTGAGTTACCGTGGCAACTCTGGCCTTTTTGTCCTGCCTGCTTGGCCCCCACATTGCTGCTTGCAGCTATATTTATTATTATTATTATTATTATTACACATTGCCCATTTCCCAGCCAACCATACACTCCAGAGTTCTGAAATTTGGCACACTCATTCAACTTCAAATTTGCCCGAATCTATTAAATTTACAGACAACAAACCCCAAAACTCCAGCGCCACCAACAGGTCAGGCTGAATTTTTCTAAAAGTTACCCAGGTCTCAAATTTTGTCCATTTCTTACCAAACTTGTCACACGTGACCTTCAGACAAGGCCACTCAAGACTTATCACTTTGTTAATAAATATTCAAAAGCGTTTGCCTGTCACAGCCAATCGAAGTTTAAAACGCAGCAAAAAACAGCATGTGAACCTATATCTCTATGTAACCAAAGAACCATACAGTAAAAAGTTGGGAAATTTGGTACACGTATTCTCCCTGAGCCAATGACCACTTACCCCAATTTTCAGACCCCAGAGCCCAAAACTGCAGCGCCACCAACAGGTCAAAATTCATCAATTTTTCAACAACATTAATGCAAATAACTCTAAAATGCTTAGACCAATCAAGCTGAAACTTGCTCAGTGTATTAAGGCAAAAGGTATGGCCCCACCCACCAATTAACAAGACTTTTCCTTTAACGCTGTAGCGCCACCAACAGACCAAGATCAGAACTTTCAAAAAGTTTCACAGGTCACAAGTTTCATCCGATTCTCACCAAAATTTGCACACACTATCTTCAGACCATGCCTTCTTATTGCATTGCTTTTTGGAAGAATTGACAAAATTATTTGCCCTTAACAGCCAATCAAAATCGGCGGCAAAGCCGCCACACAGACATTAAACTTAAATCTCTATGGAAGCCATAGGACCATACAGTTAAACGTTTTGAAATTCAACATACATATTCCTCTATGGCCAATGACCACTTTCCCCAATATACAGACTCTTAACCTCAAACCTGTAGCGCCACCAACAGGTCAAAATTCATCAATTTCTCAACAACATTAATGCAAATAACTCTAAAATGCTTAGACTTATCAAGCTGAAACTTGCTCAGTGTATTAACGCAAAAGGTATAGCCCCACCCACCAATTAACAAGACTTTTCAACAAACGCTGTAGCGCCACCAACAGACCAAGATCAGAACTTTCAAAAAGTTTCACAGGTCACAAATTTCATCCGATTCTCACCAAAATTTGCACACACCATCTACAGACCATGCCTTCTTATTGCATTGCTTTTTGGAACAATTGACAGAAGTGCTCGCCTCTAGCAGCCAATCCAAATTGGCTGCGAAGCCGCCACACAGGAAGTGAACCTACATCTCAGCAAGGCTTTCACGTATCAAGACTTGGGAACACATCCCAAGGACACACACACACACAAAAAAAAAAAAATAGAAATTAATTTGGGCTATTTTCTTAACATCCACTCTCTCTCTGTCCCAAACCCAGACAAAAGCACACACACTCTCCTCTATGGTGGTTGTGGGGGGCAGGGGTTCCATTTGCACACGCCTACTCTTCCATTTCATGTGTTTTGACCACTAGGGGGGGCATTATATTCACAGTAACTCAGCTCATTTTTCATTAATGCTTTCATCGGAAGTTAGCTCATTTGTCATTAATGCTTTCATCTCACGCTCTCAAACCCAGACACAAGCATACACACTTTCCTCTATGGTGGTTATGGGGGGGAGGGGGGGTAGCTTTCCCACATTTTCCCATGGACTTCCTGGATGACCACTACGTCTGTCCACTTACCGGGTGGTAAGACACCTGGGATTTTCCGCTGCTGTGCCTCAGCCGGGGACCATGTGAATCTTAGCAATGCCACAGCCTCGAAAGGGATAGAGGGACTTACTCACTGTTAAACATCCTGCTGGTTCATTCTCTATATATAGCCCACTCTCGCCACAGTTTTCTCTGCGACGGTGGGAGCTGAGCATTGTGGGTAAAGCCCTCCCAAAGAGTTTATTGGGAGCCAAGCAACAAGATTAATGCAAATATCTCTGCTATGCTTGAACCTATCAAGCTGAAACTTGCTCAGTGTATTAAGGCAAAAGCCAAGGCCCCACCCACCAATTAACAAGACTTTTCCATGATTGCTGTAGCGCCACCAACAGACCAAGGTCAAAACTTCCAAAAAGTTTCCCAGGTCTCAAATTTCAACCGATTCTCACCAAAATTTGCACACATCATCTTCAGACCATACTTTCTTATTGCCTTGCTTTGTGGAACAATTGACGGAAGTGCTCGCCTCTAACAGCCAATCCAAATTGGCGGCGAAGCCGCCACACAGGAAGTGAACCTATATCTCAGCAAGGCTTTCATGTACCAAGACCAAACTTAGAACATGGGCTCAGAACCCAATTAAGAGAGGCCTCAATAACTTTGGTGCCCTTTGACAACTGTGGGGGCGCTATAGTAACAGGAAGTAGGCTCATATCTCAGCAACGGTTTCAAGTATCAAAACCAAACTTGGTATATGGACTTGGGACCCCACCCTGAGGACGCACAATACATTTGGCGTACTCTGACCACTAGGGGCGCTATAATTAGCAAAACTTTCTCGGATCAACACCAAACTTGGTACGTGGACTTGTGGGCACATCCTGAGGACCTACTATAAATTTGGTGACGTTTGAACACTAGGGGCGCTATAATTAGCAAAACTTTCTCGTATCAACACCAAACTTGGTATGTGGACTTGTGAGCACATCCTGAGGACCTACACTAAATTTGGTGACGTTTGAACACTAGGGGCGCTATAATAAACAACACTTTCACCTATCGAAACCAAACTTGGTAAGTGGACTTAGGAACACATCCCAAGGACACACACACACAAAAAAAATTGAAATTAATTTTGGCTATTTTCTTCACATCTACTCTCTCTCTGTCTCAAACCCAGACACAAGCACACACACCCTCCTCTATGGTGGTCGTGGGGGGGGGGGGGGGGGGGGGGTGTTCCATCTGCACACGCCCACTCTCCCATGTCATCTCTTTCGACCACTAGGGGGGGTGCTATAATCACAGGAAGTCAGCTCATTTTTCAGTAATGCTTTCATCTCTCTCTCTCAAACCCAGACACAAGCACACACACCCTCCTCTATGGTGGTCGTGGGGGGGGGGGGTTCCCATTCGCACACACCCACTCTCCCATGTCATGTCTTTTGACCACTAGGGGGGCGCTATAATCACAGGAAGTCAGCTCATTCTTCATTAATGCTTTCATCTCTCTCTCTCTCAAACCCAGACATAAGCACGCACACCCTCCTCTATGGTGGTCGTGGGGGGGGGGGGTTCCATTTGCACACGCCCACTCTCCCATGTCATGTCTTTTGACCACTAAGGGGGCGCTATAATCACAGGAAGTCAGCTCATTTTTCAGTAACGCTTTCATCTCTCTCTCTCTCTCTCTCTCAAGCCCAGACAAAAGCACACAAATACTCCTCTATGGTGGTCACAGGGGGAGAGGGGGAGTGGGGGTTGTCTTTCCAAATTTCCAAAGCTTGGCCCCCACATTGCTGCTCGCAGCTTTAATTGGGGGCCAAGCAGCGAAGCTGCGAGGCAACCCATAGTGATTGTACGTATTCTTATTGGGGGCCAAGCAGCGAAGCTGCGCAGACCCCATTGTGTTTGTTAGTTTTCTTATTATTATTATTATTATTATTATTATTATTATTATTATTATTATTATTATTATTATTATTATTATTATTATTATTCGTCTGCCATGGGAGTCTATGGCAGCCCATAGAACCGACTGGTGAAAAGTTGTGAAATTTGGCACACCGATTCGGGTCCCAACTCTAAGCACTTTCACCAATTTACAGACTCCAGACCTCAAACCTCTAGCGCCACCAACAGGTCAAAATGCATCAATTTGTCAACATCATTAATGCAAATATCTCTGAAATGTTTTGACCTATCAAGCTGAAACTTGCTCAGTGTATTAAGGCAAAAGGTATGGCCCCACCCACCAATTAACAAGACTTTTCCATTAACGCTGTAGCGCCACCAACAGACCAAGATCAGAACTTTCAAAAAGTTTCACAGGTCACAAATTTCATCCGATTCTCACCAAAATTTGTACACCCCATCTTCAGACCATGCCTTCTTCCCGAATTGCTTTTTGGAAGAATTGACAAAACAATTTGCGCGTAGCAGCCAATCAAAATTGGCGGCGAAGCCGCCACACAGACATTAAACCCATATCTCTATGGAAGCCTTAGAACCATACAGTAAAAACTTCTGAAATTTAATACACATATTCCTCTATGGCCAATGACCACTTTCCCCAATTTACAGACTCTTAACCTTAAACCTCTAGCGCCACCAACAGGTCAAAATTAATCAATTTCTCAACAACATTAATGCAAATAACTCTAAAATGCTTAGACCTATCAAGCTGAAACTTGCTCAGTGTATTAACGCAAAAGGTATAGCCCCACCCACCAATTAACAAGACTTTTTCACAAACGCTGTAGCGCCACCAGCAGGACAAGGTCAAAAACGGTTTAAAAGTCTCACAGGTCACAAATTTCATCCGATTCTCACCAAAATCTGCACACACCATCTTTAGACCATGATTTATTATTGCCTTGCTTTATGGAACAATTGACGGAAGTGCTCGCCTGTAACAGCCAATCCAAATTGGCGGCGAAGCCGCCACACAGGAAGTGAACCTATATCTCTGCAAGGCTTTCACATATCAAGACCAAACTTAGAACCTGGGCTCAGAACCCAATTAAGAGAAGCCTCAAAAACTTTGGTGCCCTTTGACAACTGTGGGGGCGCTAGAGTAACAGGAAGTAGGCTCATATCTCAGCAATGCTTTCACGTATCGAAACCAAACTTGGTATATGGACTTGGGACCCCACCCTGAGGACGCACAATACATTTGATGTACTCTGACCACTAGGGGCGCTATAATTGGCAAAACTTTCTCGTATCGACACCAAACTTGGTACATGGACTTGTGAGCACATCCTGAGGACCTACACTAAATTTGGTGACGTTTGACCACTAGGGGCGCTATAATTAGCAAAACTTTCTCGCATCAACACCAAACTTGGTACGTGGACTTGTGAGCACATCCTGAGGACCTGCACTAAATTTGGTGACGTTTGACCACTAGGGGCGCTTTAATTAGCAAAACTTTCTCGCATCAACACCAAACTTGGTACGTGGACTTGTGACTCCATCAGAAGGACACTCAAGAAATTGGGTGACCTTTGACCTCTAGGGGCGTTGTAATTCAGAAACATGCCTTTTGGCCTGTTTTGGGGGGGGGGGGGGGGTGGGGAGGGGGTGGGGGGGGTGGGGGGTGACTTTCCCACATTTTTCCATGGACTTCCTGGATGACCACTACGTCTGTCCACCTACCGGGTGGTGAGACACCTGGGATTGTCCGCTGCTGTGCCTCAGCCCGAGGCCATGTTAATCTTAGCAATGCCACAACCCTTTGAAAGGATGAAGTGGACTTACTCACTGTTAAACATCCTGCTAGTTCATTCTCTATATATAGCCCACTCTTACCAGAGTTGTCTCTGCGACGGTGTGTGGACGATTGAGAGCTGAGCATTGTGGGTAAATCACACTCAAAGAGTTTATTGGGGGCCAAGCAACAATATTAATGCAAATATCTCTGCTATGCTTGAACCTACCTGTAATTCAGAAACATGCCTTTTGGCCTGTAGGCCTGTTTTGGCCTTCAGGCCTTTACATACCTGATGGGAACTCTGGCCTTTTGACCTGCCTGCTTGGCCCCCACATTGCTGCTTGCAGCTATATTTATTATTATTATTATTATTATTATTACACATTGCCCATTTCCCAGCCAACCATACACTCCAGAGTTCTGAAATTTGGCACACTCATTCAACTTCAAATTTGCCCGAATCTATTAAATTTACAGACAACAAACCCCAAAACTCCAGCGCCACCAACAGGTCAGGCTGAATTTTTCTAAAAGTTACCCAGGTCTCAAATTTTGTCCATTTCTTACCAAACTTGTCACACGTGACCTTCAGACAAGGCCACTCAAGACATATCACTTTGTTAATAAATATTCAAAAGCGTTTGCCTGTCAAAGCCAATCGAAGTTTAAAACGCAGCAAAAAACAGCATGTGAACCTATATCTCTATGTAACCAAAGAACCATACAGTAAAAAGTTGGGAAATTTGGTACACGTATTCTCCCTGAGCCAATGACCACTTACCCCAATTTTCAGACCCCAGAGCCCAAAACTGCAGCGCCACCAACAGGTCAAAATTCATCAATTTTTCAACAACATTAATGCAAATAACTCTAAAATGCTTAGACCAATCAAGCTGAAACTTGCTCAGTGTATTAAGGCAAAAGGTATGGCCCCACCCACCAATTAACAAGACTTTTCCTTTAACGCTGTAGCGCCACCAACAGACCAAGATCAGAACTTTCAAAAAGTTTCACAGGTCACAAGTTTCATCCGATTCTCACCAAAATTTGCACACACTATCTTCAGACCATGCCTTCTTATTGCATTGCTTTTTGGAAGAATTGACAAAATTATTTGCCCTTAACAGCCAATCAAAATCGGCGGCGAAGCCGCCACACAGACATTAAACTTAAATCTCTATGGAAGCCATAGAACCATACAGTTAAACGTTTTGAAATTCAACATACATATTCCTCTATGGCCAATGACCACTTTCCCCAATATACAGACTCTTAACCTCAAACCTGTAGCGCCACCAACAGGTCAAAATTCATCAATTTCTCAACAACATTAATGCAAATAACTCTAAAATGCTTAGACTTATCAAGCTGAAACTTGCTCAGTGTATTAACACAAAAGGTATAGCCCCACCCACCAATTAACAAGACTTTTCAACAAACGCTGTAGCGCCACCAACAGACCAAGATCAGAACTTTCAAAAAGTTTCACAGGTCACAAATTTCATCCGATTCTCACCAAAATTTGCACACACCATCTACAGACCATGCCTTCTTATTGCATTGCTTTTTGGAACAATTGACAGAAGTGCTCGCCTCTAACAGCCAATCCAAATTGGCTGCGAAGCCGCCACACAGGAAGTGAACCTACATCTCAGCAAGGCTTTCACGTATCAAGACTTGGGAACACATCCCAAGGACACACACACACACAAAAAAAAAAAATTAGAAATTAATTTGGGCTATTTTCTTAACATCCACTCTCTCTCTGTCCCAAACCCAGACAAAAGCACACACACTCTCCTCTATGGTGGTTGTGGGGGGCAGGGGTTCCATTTGCACACGCCTACTCTTCCATTTCATGTGTTTTGACCACTAGGGGGGGCATTATATTCACAGTAACTCAGCTCATTTTTCATTAATGCTTTCATCGGAAGTTAGCTCATTTGTCATTAATGCTTTCATCTCACGCTCTCAAACCCAGACACAAGCATACACACTTTCCTCTATGGTGGTTATGGGGGGGAGGGGGGGTAGCTTTCCCACATTTTCCCATGGACTTCCTGGATGACCACTACGTCTGTCCACTTACCGGGTGGTAAGACACCTGGGATTTTCCGCTGCTGTGCCTCAGCCGGAGGCCATGTGAATCTTAGCAATGCCACAGCCTCGAAAGGGATAGAGGGACTTACTCACTGTTAAACATCCTGCTGGTTCATTCTCTATATATAGCCCACTCTCGCCACAGTTTTCTCTGAGACGGTGGGAGCTGAGCATTGTGGGTAAAGCCCTCCCAAAGAGTTTATTGGGAGCCAAGCAACAACATTAATGCAAATATCTCTGCTATGCTTGAACCTATCAAGCTGAAACTTGCTCAGTGTATTAAGGCAAAAGTCAAGGCCCCACCCACCAATTAACAAGACTTTTCCATGATTGCTGTAGCGCCACCAACAGACCAAGGTCAAAACTTCCAAAAAGTTTCCCAGGTCTCAAATTTCAACCGATTCTCACCAAAATTTGCACACATCATCTTCAGACCATGCTTTCTTATTGCCTTGCTTTGTGGAACAATTGACGGAAGTGCTCGCCTCTAACAGCCAATCCAAATTGGCGGCGAAGCCGCCACACAGGAAGTGAACCTATATCTCAGCAAGGCTTTCATGTACCAAGACCAAACTTAGAACATGGGCTCAGAACCCAATTAAGAGAGGCCTCAATAACTTTGGTGCCCTTTGACAACTGTGGGGGCGCTATAGTAACAGGAAGTAGGCTCATATCTCAGCAACGGTTTCAAGTATCAAAACCAAACTTGGTATATGGACTTGGGACCCCACCCTGAGGACGCACAATACATTTGGCGTACTCTGACCACTAGGGGCGCTATAATTAGCAAAACTTTCTCGGATCAACACCAAACTTGGTACGTGGACTTGTGGGCACATCCTGAGGACCTACTATAAATTTGGTGACGTTTGAACACTAGGGGCGCTATAATTAGCAAAACTTTCTCGTATCAACACCAAACTTGGTATGTGGACTTGTGAGCACATCCTGAGGACCTACACTAAATTTGGTGACGTTTGAACACTAGGGGCGCTATAATAAACAACACTTTCACCTATCGAAACCAAACTTGGTAAGTGGACTTAGGAACACATCCCAAGGACACACACACACAAAAAAAATTGAAATTAATTTTGGCTATTTTCTTCACATCTACTCTCTCTCTGTCTCAAACCCAGACACAAGCACACACACCCTCCTCTATGGTGGTCGTGGGGGGGGGGGGGGGGGGTGTTCCATCTGCACACGCCCACTCTCCCATGTCATCTCTTTCGACCACTAGGGGGGGTGCTATAATCACAGGAAGTCAGCTCATTTTTCAGTAATGCTTTCATCTCTCTCTCTCAAACCCAGACACAAGCACACACACCCTCCTCTATGGTGGTCGTGGGGGGGGGGGTTCCCATTCGCACACACCCACTCTCCCATGTCATGTCTTTTGACCACTAGGGGGGCGCTATAATCACAGGAAGTCAGCTCATTCTTCATTAATGCTTTCATCTCTCTCTCTCTCAAACCCAGACATAAGCACGCACACCCTCCTCTATGGTGGTCGTGGGGGGGGGGGGGGGGGGTTCCATTTGCACACGCCCACTCTCCCATGTCATGTCTTTTGACCACTAAGGGGGCGCTATAATCACAGGAAGTCAGCTCATTTTTCAGTAACGCTTTCATCTCTCTCTCTCTCTCTCTCTCAAGCCCAGACAAAAGCACACAAATACTCCTCTATGGTGGTCACAGGGGGAGAGGGGGAGTGGGGGTTGTCTTTCCAAATTTCCAAAGCTTGGCCCCCACATTGCTGCTCGCAGCTTTAATTATTGGGGGCCAAGCAGCGAAGCTGCGAGGCAACCCATAGTGATTGTACGTATTCTTATTATTGGGGGCCAAGCAGCGAAGCTGCGAGGCAACCCATAGTGATTGTACGTATTCTTATTATTATTATTATTATTACACATTGCCCATTTCCCAGCCAACCATACACTCCAGAGTTCTGAAATTTGGCACACTCATTCAACTTCAAATTTGCCCGAATCTATTAAATTTACAGACAACAAACCCCAAAACTCCAGCGCCACCAACAGGTCAGGCTGAATTTTTCTAAAAGTTACCCAGGTCTCAAATTTTGTCCATTTCTTACCAAACTTGTCACACATGACCTTCACACAAGGCCACTCAAGACTTATCAGTTTGTTAATTAATATTCAAAAGCGTTTGCCTGTCACAGCCAATCAAAGTTGGCAACGCACCAAAAAACAGCATGTGAACCTATACTCTATGTAGCCAAAGAACCATACAGTAAAAAGTTGGGTAATTTGGTACACTTATTCTCCCTGAGCCAATGACCACTTACCTCAATTTCCAGACCCCAGAGCCCAAAACTCCAGCGCCACCAACAGGTCAAAATTCATCAATTTTTCAACAACATTAATGCAAATAACTCTAAAATGCTTAGACCTATCAAGCTGAAACTTGCTCAGTGTATTAAGGCAAAAGGTATGGCCCCACCCACCAATTAACAAGACTTTTCCACAAACGCTGTAGCGCCACCAACAGACCAAGATCAGAACTTTCAAAAAGTTTCACAGGTCACAAATTTCATCCGATTCTCACCAAAATTTGCACACACTATCTTCAGACCATGCCTTCTTATTGCATTGCTTTTTGGAAGAATTGACAAAATTATTTGCCCTTAACAGCCAATCAAAATCGGCGGCGAAGCCGCCACACAGACATTAAACTTAAATCTCTATGGAAGCCATAGAACCATACAGTTAAACGTTTTGAAATTCAACACACATATTCCTCTATGGCCAATGACCACTTTCCACAATTTACAGACTCTTAACCTCAAACCTGTAGCGCCACCAACAGGTCAAAATTCATCAATTTCTCAACAACATTAATGCAAATAACTCTAAAATGCTTAGACCTATCAAGCTGAAACTTGCTCAGTGTATTAACGCAAAAGGTATAGCCCCACCCACCAATTAACAAGACTTTTCAACAAACGCTGTAGCGCCACCAACAGACCAAGATCAGAACTTTCAAAAAGTTTCACAGGTCACAAATCACATCCGATTCTCACCAAAATTTGCACACACCATCTTCAGACCATGCCTTCTTATTGCATTGCTTTTTGGAACAATTGACAGAAGTGCTCGCCTCTAACAGCCAATCCAAATTGGCGGTGAAGCCGCCACACAGGAAGTGAACCTACATCTCAGCAAGGCTTTCACGTATCAAGACTTGGGAACACATCCCAAGGACACACACACACACAAAAAAAAAAAAAATTAGAAATTAATTTGGGCTATTTTCTTAACATCCACTCTCTCTCTGTCCCAAACCAAGACAAATGCACACACACTCTCCTCTATGGTGGTTGTGGGGGGCGGGGGTTCCATTTGCACACGCCCACTCTTCCATTTCATGTGTTTTGACCACTAGGGGGGCATTATATTCACAGTAACTCAGCTCATTTTTCATTAATGCTTTCATCGGAAGTTAGCTCATTTGTCATTAATGCTTTCATCTCACGCTCTCAAACCCAGACACAAGCACAAACACCTTCCTCTATGGTGGTCATGGGGGGGGGGGGGTTAGCTTTCCCACATTTTCCCATGGACTTCCTGGATGACCACTACGTCTGTCCACCTACTGGGTGGTAAGACACCTGGGATTTTCCGCTGCTGTGCCTCAGCCGGAGGCCATGTGAATCTTAGCAACGCCACAGCCTCGAAAGGGATAGAGGGACTTACTCACTGTTAAACATCCTGCTGGTTCATTCTCTATATATAGCCCACTCTCGCCACAGTTTTCTCTGCGACGGTGGGTGAAAATTTGGACGATTTGGAGCTGAGCATTGTGGGTAAATCCCTCCCAAAGAGTTTATTGGGAGCCAAGCAACAACATTAATGCAAATATCTCTGCTATGCTTGAACCTATCAAGCTGAAACTTGCTCAGTGTATTAAGGCAAAAGTCAAGGCCCCACCCACCAATTAACAAGACTTTTCCATGATTGCTGTAGCGCCACCAACAGACCAAGGTCAAAACTTCCAAAAAGTTTCACAGGTCTCAAATTTCATCCGATTCTCACCAAAATTTGCACACATCATCTTCAGACCATGCTTTCTTATTGCCTTGCTTTGTGGAACAATTGACGGAAGTGCTGGCCTCTAACAGCCAATCCAAATTGGCGGCGAAGCCGCCACACAGGAAGTGAACCTATATCTCAGCAAGGCTTTCATATACCAAGACCAAACTTAGAACATGGGCTCAGAACCCTATTAAGAGAGGCCTCAATAACTTTGGTGCCCTTTGACAACTGTGGGGGCGCTATAGTAACAGGAAGTAGGCTCATATCTCAGCAACGGTTTCAAGTATCAAAACCAAACTTGGTATATGGACTTGGGACCCCACCCTGAGGACGCACAATACATTTGGAGTACTCTGACCACTAGGGGCGCTATAATTAGCAAAACTTTCTCGGATCAACACCAAACTTGGCACGTGGACTTGTGGGCACATCCTGAGGACCTACACTAAATTTGGTGACGTTTGAACACTAGGGGCGCTATAATTAGCAAAACTTTCTCGTATCAACACCAAATTTGGTATGTGGACTTGTGAGCACATCCTGAGGACCTACACTAAATTTGGTGACGTTTGAACACTAGGGGCGCTATAATAAACAACACTTTCACCTATCGAAACAAAACTTGGTAAGTGGACTTAGGAACACATCCCAAGGACACACAAACACAAAAAAAAAATTGAAATTAATTTTGGCTATTTTCTTCACATCTACTCTCTCTCTGTCTCAAACCCAGACACAAGCACACACACCCTCCTCTATGGTGGTCGTGGGGGGGTTCCATTTGCACATGCCCACTCTCCCATGTCATGTCTTTTGACCACTAGGGGGGCGCTATAATCACAGGAAGTCAGCTCATTTTTCATTAATGCTTTCATCTCTCTCGCTCTCTAACCCAGACACAAGCACACACACCCTCCTCTATGGTGGTCGTGGGGGGGGGGGGGGGGCGTTCCATTTGCACACGCCCACTCTCCCATGTCATGTCTTTTGACCACTAGGGGGGTGCTATAATCACAGGAAGTCAGCTCATTTTTCAGTAACGCTTTCATCTCTCTCTCTCTCTCAAGCCCAGACAAAAGCACACAAATACTACTCTATGGTGGTCACAGGGGGAGGGGCGGAGGGGAGTTTGTCTTTCCAAATTTCCAAAGCTTGGCCCCCACATTGCTGCTCGCAGCTTTAATTATTATTATTATTACACATTGCCCATTTCCCAGCCAACCATACACTCCAGAGTTCTGAAATTTGGCACACTCATTCAACTTCAAATTTGCCCGAATCTATTAAATTTACAGACAACAAACCCCAAAACTCCAGCGCCACCAACAGGTCAGGCTGAATTTTTCTAAAAGTTACCCAGGTCTCAAATTTTGTCCATTTCTTACCAAACTTGTCACACATGACCTTCACACAAGGCCACTCAAGACTTATCAGTTTGTTAATTAATATTCAAAAGCGTTTGCCTGTCACAGCCAATCAAAGTTGGCAACGCACCAAAAAACAGCATGTGAACCTATACTCTATGTAACCAAAGAACCATACAGTAAAAAGTTGGGTAATTTGGTACACTTATTCTCCCTGAGCCAATGACCACTTACCTCAATTTCCAGACCCCAGAGCCCAAAACTCCAGCGCCACCAACAGGTCAAAATTCATCAATTTTTCAACAACATTAATGCAAATAACTCTAAAATGCTTAGACCTATCAAGCTGAAACTTGCTCAGTACATTAACGCAATAGGTATAGCCCCACCCACCAATTGACAAGACTTTTCCACAAACGCTGTAGCGCCACCAATAGACCAAGGTCAAAACTTTCAAAAAGTTTCACAGGTCAGAGATTTCATCCGATTCTCACCAAACTTGTCACACATGACCTTCAGACAAGGCCACTCAAGACTTATCACTTTGTTAATAAATATTCATAAGCGTTTGCCTGTCACAGCCAATCAAAGTTGGTGACGCACCAAAAAACAGCATGTGAACCTATTCTCTATGTAACCAAAGAACCATACAGTAAAAAGTTGGGATATTTGGTACACTTATTCTCCCTAAGCCAATGACCACTTTCCCCAATTTACAGACTCTTAACCTCAAACCTCTAGCGCCACCAACAGGTCAAAATTCATCAATTTCTCAACAACATTAATGCAAATAACTCTAAAATGCTTAGACCTATCAAGCTGAAACTTGCTCAGTGTATTAACGCAAAAGGTATAGCCCCACCCACCAATTAACAAGACTTTTCAACAAACGCTGTAGCGCCACCAATAGACCAAGATCAGAACTTTCAAAAAGTTTCACAGGTCACACATTTCATCCGATTCTCACCAAAATTTGCACACACCATCTTCCGACCATGACTTATAATTGCATTGCTTTATGGAACAATTGACGGAAGTGCTCGCCTGTAACAGCCAATCCAAATTGGCGGCGAAGCCGCCACACAGGAAGTGAACCTATATCTCAGCAAGGCTTTCACGTATCAAGACAAAACTTAGAACATGGGCTCAGAACCCAATTAAGAGAAGCCTCAACAACTTTGGTGCCCTTTGACAACTGTGGGGGCGCTATAGTAACAGGAAGTAGGCTCAAATCTCAGCAATGCTTTCACGTATCGAAACCAAACTTGGTATATGGACTTGGGACCCCACCCTGAGGACGCACAATACATTTCATGTACTCTGACCACTAGGGGCGCTATAATTAGCAAAACTTTCTCGTATCAACACCAAACTTGGTATGTGGACTTGTGAGCACATCCGGAGGACCTACACTAAATTTGGTGACGTTTGAACACTAGGCGCGCTATAATAAACAACACTTTCACCTATCGACACCAAACTTGGTAAGTGGACTTAGGAACACATCCCAAGGACACACACACAAAAACAAAAAAAATAGAAATTAATTTTGCCTATTTTCTTCACATCCACTCTCTCTCTGTCTCAAACCCAGACACAAGCACACACACCCTCCTCTATGGTGGTCGAGGGGGGGGGTTCCATTTGTACACGCCCACTCTCCCATGTCATGTCTTTTGACCACTAGGGGGGCGCTATAATCACAGGAAGTCAGCTCATTTTTCATTAATGCTTTCATCTCTCTCTCTCTCTCAAACCCAGACACAAGCACACACACCCTCCTCTATGGTGGTCGTGGGGGGGGGGGTTCCATTTGCACACGCCCACTCTCCCATGTCATGTCTTTTGACCAATAGGGGGGCGCTATAATCACAGGAAGTCAGCTCATTTTTCATTAATGCTTTCATCTCTCTCTCTCTCAAACCCAGACACAAGCACACACACCCTCCTCTATGGTGGTCGTAGGGGGGGGGGGGTTCCATTTGCACACGCCCACTCTTCCAGGTCATGTCTTTTGACCACTAGGGGGGCGCTATAATCACAGAAAGTCAGCTCATTTTTCAGTAACGCTTTCATCTCTCTCTCTCTCTCTCAAGCCCAGACAAAAGCACACAAATACTCCTCTATGGTGGTCACAGGGGAAGGGGCGGAGTGGGGGTTGTCTTTCCAAATTTCCAAAGCTTGGCCCCCACATTGCTGCTCGCAGCTTTAATTATTATTATTATTACACATTGCCCATTTCCCAGCCAACCATACACTCCAGAGTTCTGAAATTTGGCACACTCATTCAACTTCAAATTTGCCCGAATCTATTAAATTTACAGACAACAAACCCCAAAACTCCAGCGCCACCAACAGGTCAGGCTGAATTTTTCTAAAAGTTACCCAGGTCTCAAATTTTGTCCATTTCTTACCAAACTTGTCACACGTGACCTTCAGACAAGGCCACTCAAGACATATCACTTTGTTAATAAATATTCAAAAGCGTTTGCCTGTCACAGCCAATCGAAGTTTAAAACGCAGCAAAAAACAGCATGTGAACCTATATCTCTATGTAACCAAAGAACCATACAGTAAAAAGTTGGGAAATTTGGTACACGTATTCTCCCTGAGCCAATGACCACTTACCCCAATTTTCAGACCCCAGAGCCCAAAACTGCAGCGCCACCAACAGGTCAAAATTCATCAATTTTTCAACAACATTAATGCAAATAACTCTAAAATGCTTAGACCAATCAAGCTGAAACTTGCTCAGTGTATTAAGGCAAAAGGTATGGCCCCACCCACCAATTAACAAGACTTTTCCTTTAACGCTGTAGCGCCACCAACAGACCAAGATCAGAACTTTCAAAAAGTTTCACAGGTCACAAGTTTCATCCGATTCTCACCAAAATTTGCACACACTATCTTCAGACCATGCCTTCTTATTGCATTGCTTTTTGGAAGAATAGACAAAATTATTTGCCCTTAACAGCCAATCAAAATCGGCGGCGAAGCCGCCACACAGACATTAAACTTAAATCTCTATGGAAGCCATAGAACCATACAGTTAAACGTTTTGAAATTCAACATACATATTCCTCTATGGCCAATGACCACTTTCCCCAATATACAGACTCTTAACCTCAAACCTGTAGCGCCACCAACAGGTCAAAATTCATCAATTTCTCAACAACATTAATGCAAATAACTCTAAAATGCTTAGACTTATCAAGCTGAAACTTGCTCAGTGTATTAACGCAAAAGGTATAGCCCCACCCACCAATTAACAAGACTTTTCAACAAACGCTGTAGCGCCACCAACAGACCAAGATCAGAACTTTCAAAAAGTTTCACAGGTCACAAATTTCATCCGATTCTCACCAAAATTTGCACACACCATCTACAGACCATGCCTTCTTATTGCATTGCTTTTTGGAACAATTGACGGAAGTGCTCGCCTCTAACAGCCAATCCAAATTGGCTGCGAAGCCGCCACACAGGAAGTGAACCTACATCTCAGCAAGGCTTTCACGTATCAAGACTTGGGAACACATCCCAAGGACACACACACACACAAAAAAAAAAAATTAGAAATTAATTTGGGCTATTTTCTTAACATCCACTCTCTCTCTGTCCCAAACCCAGACAAAAGCACACACACTCTCCTCTATGGTGGTTGTGGGGGGCAGGGGTTCCATTTGCACACGCCTACTCTTCCATTTCATGTGTTTTGACCACTAGGGGGGGCATTATATTCACAGCAACTCAGCTCATTTTTCATTAATGCTTTCATCGGAAGTTAGCTCATTTGTCATTAATGCTTTCATCTCACGCTCTCAAACCCAGATACAAGCACACACACTTTCCTCTATGGTGGTTATGGGGGGGGGGGGGGGGGTAGCTTTCCCACATTTTCCCATGGACTTCCTGGATGACCACTACGTCTGTCCACCTACCGGGTGGTAAGACACCTGGGATTTTCCGCTGCTGTGCCTCAGCCGGAGGCCATGTGAATCTTAGCAATGCCACAGCCTCGAAAGGGATAGAGGGACTTACTCACTGTTAAACATCCTGCTGGTTCATTCTCTATATATAGCCCACTCTCGCCACAGTTTTCTCTGCGACGGTGGGAGCTGAGCATTGTGGGTAAAGCCCTCCCAAAGAGTTTATTGGGAGCCAAGCAACAACATTAATGCAAATATCTCTGCTATGCTTGAACCTATCAAGCTGAAACTTGCTCAGTGTATTAAGGCAAAAGTCAAGGCCCCACCCACCAATTAACAAGACTTTTCCATGATTGCTGTAGCGCCACCAACAGACCAAGGTCAAAACTTCCAAAAAGTTTCCCAGGTCTCAAATTTCAACCGATTCTCACCAAAATTTGCACACATCATCTTCAGACCATGCTTTCTTATTGCCTTGCTTTGTGGAACAATTGACGGAAGTGCTCGCCTCTGACAGCCAATCCAAATTGGCGGCGAAGCCGCCACACAGGAAGTGAACCTATATCTCAGCAAGGCTTTCATGTACCAAGACCAAACTTAGAACATGGGCTCAGAACCCAATTAAGAGAGGCCTCAATAACTTTGGTGCCCTTTGACAACTGTGGGGGCGCTATAGTAACAGGAAGTAGGCTCATATCTCAGCAACGGTTTCAAGTATCAAAACCAAACTTGGTATATGGACTTGGGACCCCACCCTGAGGACGCACAATACATTTGGTGTACTCTGACCACTAGGGGCGCTATAATTAGCAAAACTTTCTCGGATCAACACCAAACTTGGTACGTGGACTTGTGGGCACATCCTGAGGACCTACTATAAATTTGGTGACGTTTGAACACTAGGGGCGCTATAATTAGCAAAACTTTCTCGTATCAACACCAAACTTGGTATGTGGACTTGTGAGCACATCCTGAGGACCTACACTAAATTTGGTGACGTTTGAACACTAGGGGCGCTATAATAAACAACACTTTCACCTATCGAAACCAAACTTGGTAAGTGGACTTAGGAACACATCCCAAGGACACACACACACAAAAAAAATTGAAATTAATTTTGGCTATTTTCTTCACATCTACTCTCTCTCTGTCTCAAACCCAGACACAAGCACACACACCCTCCTCTATGGTGGTCGTGGGGGGGGGGGGGGGGGGTGTTCCATCTGCACACGCCCACTCTCCCATGTCATCTCTTTCGACCACTAGTGGGGGTGCTATAATCACAGGAAGTCAGCTCATTTTTCAGTAATGCTTTCATCTCTCTCTCTCAAACCCAGACACAAGCACACACACCCTCCTCTATGGTGGTCGTGGGGGGGGGGGGTTCCCATTCGCACACACCCACTCTCCCATGTCATGTCTTTTGACCACTAGGGGGGCGCTATAATCACAGGAAGTCAGCTCATTCTTCATTAATGCTTTCATCTCTCTCTCTCTCAAACCCAGACATAAGCACGCACACCCTCCTCTATGGTGGTCGTGGGGGGGGGGGTTCCATTTGCACACGCCCACTCTCCCATGTCATGTCTTTTGACCACTAAGGGGGCGCTATAATCACAGGAAGTCAGCTCATTTTTCAGTAATGCTTTCATCTCTCTCTCTCTCTCTCTCTCTCTCAAGCCCAGACAAAAGCACACAAATACTCCTCTATGGTGGTCACAGGGGGAGAGGGGGAGTGGGGGTTGTCTTTCCAAATTTCCAAAGCTTGGCCCCCACATTGCTGCTCGCAGCTTTAATTGGGGGCCAAGCAGCGAAGCTGCGAGGCAACCCATAGTGATTGTACGTATTCTTATTATTATTATTATTATTACACATTGCCCATTTCCCAGCCAACCATACACTCCAGAGTTCTGAAATTTGGCACACTCATTCAACTTCAAATTTGCCCGAATCTATTAAATTTACAGACAACAAACCCCAAAACTCCAGCGCCACCAACAGGTCAGGCTGAATTTTTCTAAAAGTTACCCAGGTCTCAAATTTTGTCCATTTCTTACCAAACTTGTCACACATGACCTTCACACAAGGCCACTCAAGACTTATCAGTTTGTTAATTAATATTCAAAAGCGTTTGCCTGTCACAGCCAATCAAAGTTGGCAACGCACCAAAAAACAGCATGTGAACCTATACTCTATGTAACCAAAGAACCATACAGTAAAAAGTTGGGATTTTTTGGTACACTTATTCTCCCTAAGCCAATGACCACATACCTCAATTTTCAGACCCCAGAGCCCAAAACTCCAGCGCCACCAACAGGTCAAAATTCATCAATTTTTCAACAACATTAATGCAAATAACTCTAAAATGCGTAGACCTATCAAGCTGAAACTTGCTCAGTACATTAACGCAATAGGTATAGCCCCACCCACCAATTAACAAGACTTTTCCACAAACGCTGTAGCGCCACCAATAGACCAAGGTCAAAACTTTCAAAAAGTTTCACAGGTCAGAGATTTCATCCGATTCTCACCAAACTTGTCACACATGACCTTCAGACAAGGCCACTCAAGACTTATCACTTTGTTAATAAATATTCATAAGCGTTTGCCTGTCACAGCCAATCAAAGTTGGTGACGCACCAAAAAACAGCATGTGAACCTATTCTCTATGTAACCAAAGAACCATACAGTAAAAAGTTGGGATATTTGGTACACTTATTCTCCCTAAGCCAATGACCACATACCTCAATTTTCAGACCCCAGAGCCCAAAACTCCAGCGCCACCAACAGGTCAAAATTCATCAATTTTTCAACAACATTAATGCAAATAACTCTAAAATGCTTAGACCTATCAAGCTGAAACTTGCTCAGTACATTAACGCAATAGGTATAGCCCCACCCACCAATTAACAAGACTTTTTCACAAACGCTGTAGCGCCACCAATAGACCAAGGTCAAAACTTTCAAAAAGTTTCACAGGTCAGAGATTTCATCCGATTCTCACCAAAATTTGCACACACCATCTTCAGACCATGCCTTCTTATTGCATTGCTTTTTGGAACAATTGACAGAAGTGCTCGCCTCTAACAGCCAATCCAAATTGGCGGTGAAGCCGCCACACAGGAAGTGAACCTACATCTCAGCAAGGCTTTCACGTATCAAGACTTGGGAACACATCCCAAGGACACACACACACACAAAAAAAAAAAAATAGAAATTAATTTGGGCTATTTTCTTAACATCCACTCTCTCTCTGTCCCAAACCCAGACAAAAGCACACACACTCTCCTCTATGGTGGTTGTGGGGGGCGGGGGTTCCATTTGCACACGCCCACTCTTCCATTTCATGTGTTTTGACCACTAGGGGGGCATTATATTCACAGTAACTCAGCTCATTTTTCATTAATGCTTTCATCGGAAGTTAGCTCATTTGTCATTAATGTTTTCATCTCTCTCTCAAACTCAGACACAAGCACACACAGTCTCCTCTATGGTGGTCATGGGGGGGGGGGTTAGCTTTCCCACATTTTCCCATGGACTTCCTGGATGACCACTACGTCTGTCCACCTACTGGGTGGTAAGACACCTGGGATTTTCCGCTGCTGTGCCTCAGCCGGAGGCCATGTGAATCTTAGCAATGCCACAGCCTCGAAAGGGATAGAGGGACTTACTCACTGTTAAACATCCTGCTGGTTCATTCTCTATATATAGCCCACTCTCGCCACAGTTTTCTCTGCGACGGTAGGTGAAAATTTGGACGATTTGGAGCTGAGCATTGTGGGTAAATCCCTCCCAAAGAGTTTATTGGGAGCCAAGCAACAACATTAATGCAAATATCTCTGCTATGCTTGAACCTATCAAGCTGAAACTTGCTCAGTGTATTAAGGCAAAAGTCAAGGCCCCACCCACCAATTAACAAGACTTTTCCATGATTGCTGTAGCGCCACCAACAGACCAAGGTCAAAACTTCCAAAAAGTTTCACAGGTCTCAAATTTCATCCGATTCTCACCAAAATTTGCACACATCATCTTCAGACCATGCTTTCTTGTTGCCTTGCTTTGTGGAACAATTGACGGAAGTGCTGGCCTCTAACAGCCAATCCAAATTGGCGGCGAAGCCGCCACACAGGAAGTGAACCTATATCTCAGCAAGGCTTTCATGTACCAAGACCAAACTTAGAACATGGGCTCAGAACCCTATTAAGAGAGGCCTCAATAACTTTGGTGCCCTTTGACAACTGTGGGGGCGCTATAGTAACAGGAAGTAGGCTCATATCTCAGCAACGGTTTCAAGTATCAAAACCAAACTTGGTATATGGACTTGGGACCCCACCCTGAGGACGCACAATACATTTGGTGTACTCTGACCACTAGGGGCGCTATAATTAGCAAAACTTTCTCGGATCAACACCAAACTTGGTACGTGGACTTGTGGGCACATCCTGAGGACCTACTATAAATTTGGTGACGTTTGAACACTAGGGGCGCTATAATTAGCAAAACTTTCTCGTATCAACACCAAACTTGGTATGTGGACTTGTGAGCACATCCTGAGGACCTACACTAAATTTGGTGACGTTTGAACACTAGGGGCGCTATAATAAACAACACTTTCACCTATCGAAACCAAACTTGGTAAGTGGACTTAGGAACACATCCCAAGGACACACACACACAAAAAAAATTGAAATTAATTTTGGCTATTTTCTTCACATCTACTCTCTCTCTGTCTCAAACCCAGACACAAGCACACACACCCTCCTCTATGGTGGTCGTGGGGGGGGGGGGGGGGGTGTTCCATCTGCACACGCCCACTCTCCCATGTCATCTCTTTCGACCACTAGTGGGGGTGCTATAATCACAGGAAGTCAGCTCATTTTTCAGTAATGCTTTCATCTCTCTCTCTCAAACCCAGACACAAGCACACACACCCTCCTCTATGGTGGTCGTGGGGGGGGGGGGTTCCCATTCGCACACACCCACTCTCCCATGTCATGTCTTTTGACCACTAGGGGGGCGCTATAATCACAGGAAGTCAGCTCATTCTTCATTAATGCTTTCATCTCTCTCTCTCTCAAACCCAGACATAAGCACGCACACCCTCCTCTATGGTGGTCGTGGGGGGGGGGGTTCCATTTGCACACGCCCACTCTCCCATGTCATGTCTTTTGACCACTAAGGGGGCGCTATAATCACAGGAAGTCAGCTCATTTTTCAGTAATGCTTTCATCTCTCTCTCTCTCTCTCTCTCAAGCCCAGACAAAAGCACACAAATACTCCTCTATGGTGGTCACAGGGGGAGAGGGGGAGTGGGGGTTGTCTTTCCAAATTTCCAAAGCTTGGCCCCCACATTGCTGCTCGCAGCTTTAATTGGGGGCCAAGCAGCGAAGCTGCGAGGCAACCCATAGTGATTGTACGTATTCTTATTATTATTATTATTATTACACATTGCCCATTTCCCAGCCAACCATACACTCCAGAGTTCTGAAATTTGGCACACTCATTCAACTTCAAATTTGCCCGAATCTATTAAATTTACAGACAACAAACCCCAAAACTCCAGCGCCACCAACAGGTCAGGCTGAATTTTTCTAAAAGTTACCCAGGTCTCAAATTTTGTCCATTTCTTACCAAACTTGTCACACATGACCTTCACACAAGGCCACTCAAGACTTATCAGTTTGTTAATTAATATTCAAAAGCGTTTGCCTGTCACAGCCAATCAAAGTTGGCAACGCACCAAAAAACAGCATGTGAACCTATACTCTATGTAACCAAAGAACCATACAGTAAAAAGTTGGGATTTTTTGGTACACTTATTCTCCCTAAGCCAATGACCACATACCTCAATTTTCAGACCCCAGAGCCCAAAACTCCAGCGCCACCAACAGGTCAAAATTCATCAATTTTTCAACAACATTAATGCAAATAACTCTAAAATGCGTAGACCTATCAAGCTGAAACTTGCTCAGTACATTAACGCAATAGGTATAGCCCCACCCACCAATTAACAAGACTTTTCCACAAACGCTGTAGCGCCACCAATAGACCAAGGTCAAAACTTTCAAAAAGTTTCACAGGTCAGAGATTTCATCCGATTCTCACCAAACTTGTCACACATGACCTTCAGACAAGGCCACTCAAGACTTATCACTTTGTTAATAAATATTCATAAGCGTTTGCCTGTCACAGCCAATCAAAGTTGGTGACGCACCAAAAAACAGCATGTGAACCTATTCTCTATGTAACCAAAGAACCATACAGTAAAAAGTTGGGATATTTGGTACACTTATTCTCCCTAAGCCAATGACCACATACCTCAATTTTCAGACCCCAGAGCCCAAAACTCCAGCGCCACCAACAGGTCAAAATTCATCAATTTTTCAACAACATTAATGCAAATAACTCTAAAATGCTTAGACCTATCAAGCTGAAACTTGCTCAGTACATTAACGCAATAGGTATAGCCCCACCCACCAATTAACAAGACTTTTTCACAAACGCTGTAGCGCCACCAATAGACCAAGGTCAAAACTTTCAAAAAGTTTCACAGGTCAGAGATTTCATCCGATTCTCACCAAAATTTGCACACACCATCTTCAGACCATGCCTTCTTATTGCATTGCTTTTTGGAACAATTGACAGAAGTGCTCGCCTCTAACAGCCAATCCAAATTGGCGGTGAAGCCGCCACACAGGAAGTGAACCTACATCTCAGCAAGGCTTTCACGTATCAAGACTTGGGAACACATCCCAAGGACACACACACACACAAAAAAAAAAAAAATAGAAATTAATTTGGGCTATTTTCTTAACATCCACTCTCTCTCTGTCCCAAACCCAGACAAAAGCACACACACTCTCCTCTATGGTGGTTGTGGGGGGCGGGGGTTCCATTTGCACACGCCCACTCTTCCATTTCATGTGTTTTGACCACTAGGGGGGCATTATATTCACAGTAACTCAGCTCATTTTTCATTAATGCTTTCATCGGAAGTTAGCTCATTTGTCATTAATGTTTTCATCTCTCTCTCAAACTCAGACACAAGCACACACAGTCTCCTCTATGGTGGTCATGGGGGGGGGGGTTAGCTTTCCCACATTTTCCCATGGACTTCCTGGATGACCACTACGTCTGTCCACCTACTGGGTGGTAAGACACCTGGGATTTTCCGCTGCTGTGCCTCAGCCGGAGGCCATGTGAATCTTAGCAATGCCACAGCCTCGAAAGGGATAGAGGGACTTACTCACTGTTAAACATCCTGCTGGTTCATTCTCTATATATAGCCCACTCTCGCCACAGTTTTCTCTGCGACGGTAGGTGAAAATTTGGACGATTTGGAGCTGAGCATTGTGGGTAAATCCCTCCCAAAGAGTTTATTGGGAGCCAAGCAACAACATTAATGCAAATATCTCTGCTATGCTTGAACCTATCAAGCTGAAACTTGCTCAGTGTATTAAGGCAAAAGTCAAGGCCCCACCCACCAATTAACAAGACTTTTCCATGATTGCTGTAGCGCCACCAACAGACCAAGGTCAAAACTTCCAAAAAGTTTCACAGGTCTCAAATTTCATCCGATTCTCACCAAAATTTGCACACATCATCTTCAGACCATGCTTTCTTGTTGCCTTGCTTTGTGGAACAATTGACGGAAGTGCTGGCCTCTAACAGCCAATCCAAATTGGCGGCGAAGCCGCCACACAGGAAGTGAACCTATATCTCAGCAAGGCTTTCATGTACCAAGACCAAACTTAGAACATGGGTTCAGAACCCTATTAAGAGAGGCCTCAATAACTTTGGTGCCCTTTGACAACTGTGGGGGCGCTATAGTAACAGGAAGTAGGCTCATATCTCAGCAACGGTTTCAAGTATCAAAACCAAACTTGGTATATGGACTTGGGACCCCACCCTGAGGACGCACAATACATTTGGAGTACTCTGACCACTAGGGGCGCTATAATTAGCAAAACGTTCTCGGATCAACACCAAACTTGGCACGTGGACTTGTGGGCACATCCTGAGGACCTACACTAAATTTGGTGACGTTTGAACACTAGGGGCGCTATAATTAGCAAAACTTTCTCGTATCAACACCAAATTTGGTATGTGGACTTGTGAGCACATCCTGAGGACCTACACTAAATTTGGTGACGTTTGAACACTAGGGGCGCTATAATAAACAACACTTTCACCTATCGAAACAAAACTTGGTAAGTGGACTTATGAACACATCCCAAGGACACACACACACACAAAAAAAATTGAAATTAATTTTGGCTATTTTCTTCACATCTACTCTCTCTCTGTCTCAAACCCAGACACAAGCACACACACCCTCCTCTATGGTGGTCGTGGGGGGGTTCCATTTGCACATGCCCACTCTCCCATGTCATGTCTTTTGACCACTAGGGGGGCGCTATAATCACAGGAAGTCAGCTCATTTTTCATTAATGCTTTCATCTCTCTCTCTCTCTAACCCAGACACAAGCACACACAACCTCCTCTATGGTGGTCGTAGGGTGGGGGGTTCCATTTGCACACGCCCACTCTCCCATTTCATGTCTTTTGACCACTAGGGGGGCGCTATAATCACAGGAAGTCAGCTCATTTTTCATTAATGCTTTCATCTCTCTCGCTCTCTAACCCAGACACAAGCAAACACACCCTCCTCTATGGTGGTCGTGGGGGGGGGGGGGGCGTTCCATTTGCACACGCCCACTCTCCCATGTCATGTCTTTTGACCACTAGGGGGGTGCTATAATCACAGGAAGTCAGCTCATTTTTCAGTAACGCTTTCATCTCTCTCTCTCTCTCAAGCCCAGACAAAAGCACACAAATACTCCTCTATGGTGGTCACAGGGGGAGGGGCAGAGGGGAGTTTGTCTTTCCAAATTTCCAAAGCTTGGCCCCCACATTGCTGCTCGCAGCTTTAATTATTATTATTATTACACATTGCCCATTTCCCAGCCAACCATACACTCCAGAGTTCTGAAATTTGGCACACTCATTCAACTTCAAATTTGCCCGAATCTATTAAATTTACAGACAACAAACCCCAAAACTCCAGCGCCACCAACAGGTCAGGCTGAATTTTTCTAAAAGTTACCCAGGTCTCAAATTTTGTCCATTTCTTACCAAACTTGTCACACATGACCTTCAGACATGGCCACTCAAGACTTATCATTTTGTTAATAAATATTCAAAAGCGTTTGCCTGTCACAGCCAATCAAAGTTGGTGACGCACCAAAAAACAGCATGTGAACCTATTATCTATGTAACCAAAGAACCATACAGTAAAAAGTTGGGATTTTTTGGTACACTTATTCTCCCTAAGCCAATGACCACATACCTCAATTTTCAGACCCCAGAGCCCAAAACTCCAGCGCCACCAACAGGTCAAAATTCATCAATTTTTCAACAACATTAATGCAAATAACTCTAAAATGCGTAGACCTATCAAGCTGAAACTTGCTCAGTACATTAACGCAATAGGTATAGCCCCACCCACCAATTAACAAGACTTTTCCACAAACGCTGTAGCGCCACCAATAGACCAAGGTCAAAACTTTCAAAAAGTTTCACAGGTCAGAGATTTCATCCGATTCTCACCAAACTTGTCTCACATGACCTTCAGACAAGGCCACTCAAGACTTATCACTTTGTTAATAAATATTCATAAGCGTTTGCCTGTCACAGCCAATCAAAGTTGGTGACGCACCAAAAAACAGCATGTGAACCTATTCTCTATGTAACCAAAGAACCATACAGTAAAAAGTTGGGATATTTGGTACACTTATTCTCCCTAAGCCAATGACCACATACCTCAATTTTCAGACCCCAGAGCCCAAAACTCCAGCGCCACCAACAGGTCAAAATTCATCAATTTTTCAACAACATTAATGCAAATAACTCTAAAATGCTTAGACCTATCAAGCTGAAACTTGCTCAGTACATTAACGCAATAGGTATAGCCCCACCCACCAATTAACAAGACTTTTTCACAAACGCTGTAGCGCCACCAATAGACCAAGGTCAAAACTTTCAAAAAGTTTCACAGGTCAGAGATTTCATCCGATTCTCACCAAAATTTGCACAGACCATCTTCAGACCATGACTTATCATTGCATTGCTTTATGGAACAATTGACGGAAGTGCTCGTCTGTAACAGCCAATCCAAATTGGCGGCGAAGCCGCCACACAGGAAGTGAACCTATATCTCTGCAAGGCTTTCACGTATCAAGACCAAACTTAGAACATGGGCTCAGAACCCAATTAAGAGAAGCCTCAACAACTTTGGTGCCCATTGACAACTGTGGGGGCGCTATAGTAACAGGAAGTAGGCTCATATCTCAGCGATGCTTACACGTATCGAAACCAAACTTGGTATATGGACTTGGGACCCCACCCTGAGGACGTACAATACATTTGGTGCACTCTGACCACTAGGGGCGCTATAATTAGCAAAACTTTCTCGTATCAACACCAAACTTGGTATGTGGACTTGTGAGCACATCCGGAGGACCTACACTAAATTTGGTGACGTTTGAACACTAGGGGCGCTATAATAAACAACACTTTCACCTATCCACACCAAACTTGGTAAGTGGACTTAGGAACACATCCCAAGGACACACACACAAAAACAAAAAAAATAGAAATTAATTTTGCCTATTTTCTTCACATCCACTCTCTCTCTGTCTCAAACCCAGACACAAGCACACACACTCTCCTCTATGGTGGTCGAGGGGGGGGGGGTTCCATTTGCACACGCCCACTCTCCCATGTCATGTCTTTTGACCACTAGGGGGGCGCTATAATCACAGGAAGTCAGCTCATTTTTCATTAATGCTTTCATCTCTCTCTCTCTCAAACCCAGACACAAGCACACACACCCTCCTCTATGGTGGTCGTGGGGGGGGGGGGGGTTCCATTTGCACACGCCCACTCTCCCATTTCATGTCTTTTGACCACTAGGTGGGTGCTAGAATCACAGGAAGTCAGCTCATTTTTCATTAATGCTTTCATCTCTCTCGCTCTCTCACCCAGACACAAGCATGCACACCCTCCTCTATGGTGGTCGTGGGGGTGGGTTCCATTTGCACACGCCCACTCTCCCATGTCATGTCTTTTGACCATTAGGGGGGCGCTATAATCACAGAAAGTCAGCTAATTTTTCAGTAACGCTTTCATCTCTCTCTCTCTCTCTCAAGCCCAGACAAAAGCACACAAATACTCCTCTATGGTGGTCACAGGGGGAGGGGCGGAGGGGGGGTTGTCTTTCCAAATTTCCAAAGCTTGGCCCCCACATTGCTGCTCGCAGCTTTAATTATTATTATTATTATTACACATTGCCCATTTCCCAGCCAACCATACACTCCAGAGTTCTGAAATTTGGCACACTCATTCAACTTCAAATTTGCCCGAATCTATTAAATTTACAGACAACAAACCCCAAAACTCCAGCGCCACCAACAGGTCAGGCTGAATTTTTCTAAAAGTTACCCAGGTCTCAAATTTTGTCCATTTCTTACCAAACTTGTCACACATGACCTTCAGACAAGGCCACTCAAGACTTATCACTTTGTTAATAAATATTCAAAAGCGTTTGCCTGTCACAGCCAATCAAAGTTGGTGACGCACCATAAAACAGCATGTGAACCTATTCTCTATGTAACCAAAGAACCATACAGTAAAAAGTTGGGATATTTTGGTACACTTATTCTCCCTAAGCCAATGACCACATACCTCAATTTTCAGACCCCAGAGCTCAAAACTCCAGCGCCACCAACAGGTCAAAATTCATCAATTTTTCAACAACATTAATGCAAATAACTCTAAAATGCTTAGACCTATCAAGCTGAAACTTGCTCAGTACATTAACGCAATAGGTATAGCCCCACCCACCAATTAACAAGACTTTTCCACAAACGCTGTAGCGCCACCAATAGACCAAGGTCAAAACTTTCAAAAAGTTTCACAGGTCAGAGATTTCATCCGATTCTCACCAAACTTGTCACACATGACCTTCAGACAAGGCCACTCAAGACTTATCACTTTGTTAATAAATATTCATAAGCGTTTGCCTGTCACAGCCAATCAAAGTTGGTGACGCACCAAAAAACAGCATGTGAACCTATTCTCTATGTAACCAAAGAACCATACAGTAAAAAGTTGGGATATTTGGTACACTTATTCTCCCTAAGCCAATGACCACATACCTCAATTTTCAGACCCCAGAGCCCAAAACTCCAGCGCCACCAACAGGTCAAAATTCATCAATTTTTCAACAACATTAATGCAAATAACTCTAAAATGCTTGGACCTATCAAGCTGAAACTTGCTCAGTACATTAACGCAATAGGTATAGCCCCACCCACCAATTAACAAGACTTTTCCACAAACGCTGTAGCGCCACCAATAGACCAAGGTCAAAACTTTCAAAAAGTTTCACAGGTCAGAGATTTCATCCGATTCTCACCAAAATTTGCACACACCATCTTCAGACCATGCCTTCTAATCTGATTGCTTTCTGGAAGAATTGACAAAATTATTTGCCCTTAACAGCCAATCAAAATCGGCGGCGAAGCCGCCACACAGACATTAAACCTATATCTCTATGGAAGCCATAGAACCATACAGTAAAAAGTTTTGAAATTTATCACACATATTCCTCTATGGCCAATGACCACTTTCCCCAATTTACAGACTCTTAACCTCAAACCTCTAGCGCCACCAACAGGTCAAAATTCATCAATTTCTCAACAACATTAATGCAAATAACTCTCAAATGCTTAGACCTATCAAGCTGAAACTTGCTCAGTGTATTAACGCAAAAGGCATAGCCCCACCCACCAACTAACAAGATTTTTCCACAAACGCTGTAGCGCCACCAACAGACCAAGATCAAAACTTTCAAAAAGTTTCACAGGTCAGAGATTTCATCCGATTCTCACCAAAATTTGCACAGACCATCTTCAGACCATGACTTATCATTGCATTGCTTTATGGAACAATTGAAGGAAGTGCTCGCCTGTAACAGCTAATCCAAATTGGCGGCGAAGCCGCCACACAGGAAGTGAACCTATATCTCTGCAAGGCTTTCACGTATCAAGACCAAACTTAGAACATGGGCTCAGAACCCAATTAAGAGAAGCCTCAACAACTTTGGTGCCCTTTCACAACTGTTGGGGCGCTATAGTAACAGGAAGTAGGCTCATATCTCAGCAATGCTTTCACGTATCGAAACCAAACTTGGTATATGGACTTGGGACCCCACCCTGAGGACGCACAATACATTTGGTGTACTCTGACCACTAGGGGCGCTATAATTAGCAAAACTTTCTCGTATCAACACCAAACTTGGTACATGGACTTGTGAGCACATCCTGAGGACCTACACTAAATTTGGTGACGTTTGACCACTAGGGGCGCTATAATAAACAAAACTTTCACCTATCAAAACCAAACTTGGTAAGTGGACTTAGGAACACATCCCAAGGACACACACACACCAAAAAAAAAATAGAAAATAATTTTGGCTATTTTCTTCACATCCACTCTCTCTCTGTCCCAAACTCCTCTATGGTGGTCGTGGGGGGGGGGGGGGGTTCCACTTGCACACGCCCACTCTCCCATTTCATGTCTTTTGACAACTAGGGGGGCGCTATAATCACAGGAAGTCAGCTCATTTTTCAGTAATGCTTTCATCTCTCGCTCTCTCAAACCCAGACACAAGCACACACACCCTCCTCTATGGTGGTCGTGGGGGGGGGGGGGGTTCCATTTGCACACGCCCACTCTCCCATTTCATGTCTTTTGACCACTAGGGGGGCGCTATAATCATAGGAAGTCAGCTCATTTTTCATTAATGCTTTCATCTCTCTCGCTCTCTAACCCAGACACAAGCACGCACACCCTCCTCTATGGTGGTCGTAGGGGGGGGGGGGTTCCATTTGCACACGGCCACTCTCCCATGTCATGTCTTTTGACCACTAGGGGGGCGCTATAATCACAGAAAGTCAGCTCATTTTTCAGTAACGCTTTCATCTCTCTCTCTCTCTCTCAAGCCCAGACAAAAGCACACAAATACTCCTCTATGGTGGTCACAGGGGGAGGGGCGGAGGGGGGGTTGTCTTTCCAAATTTCCAAAGCTTGGCCCCCACATTGCTGCTCGCAGCTTTAATTGGGGGCCAAGCAGCGAAGCTGCGAGGCAACCCATAGTGATTGTACGTATTCTTATTGGGGGCCAAGCAGCGAAGCTGCGAGGCAACCCCTAGTGATTGTACGTATTCTTATTGGGGGCCAAGCAGCGAAGCTGCGAGGCAACCCATAGTGATTGTACGTATTCTTATTATTATTATTATTATTATTATTATTATTATTACACATTGCCCATTTCCCAGCCAACCATACACTCCAGAGTTCTGAAATTTGGCACACTGATTCAACTTCAAATTTGCCCGAATCTATTAAATTTTCAGACAACAAACCCCAAAACTCCAGCGCCACCAACAGGTCAGGCTGAATTTTTCAAAAAGTTACCCAGGTCTCAAATTTTGTCCATTTCTTACCAAACTTGTCACACATGACCTTCAGACAAGGCCACTCAAGACTTATCACTTTGTTAATAAATATTCAAAAGCATTTGCCTGTCACAGCCAATTGAAGTTTAAAACGCACCAAAAAACAGCATGTGAACCTATATCTCTATGTAACCAAAGAACCATACAGTAAAAAGTTGGGAAATTTGGTACACTTATTCTCCCTGAGCCAATGACCACTTACCCCAATTTTCAGACCCCAGAGCCCAAAACTCCAGCGCCACCAACAGGTCAAAATTCATCAATTTTTCAACAACATTAATGCAAATAACTCTAAAATGCTTAGACCTATCAAGCTGAAACTTGCTCAGTGTATTAAGGCAAAAGGTATGGCCCCACCCACCAATTAACAAGACTTTTCCATTAACGCTGTAGCGCCACCAACAGACCAAGATCAGAACTTTCAAAAAGTTTCACAGGTCACACATTTCATCCGATTCTCACCAAAATTTGCACACACTATCTTCAGACCATGCCTTCTTACTGCATTGCTTTTTGGAAGAATTGACAAAATTATTTGCCCTTAACAGCCAATCAAAATTGGCGGCGGAGCCGCCACACAGACATTAAACTTAAATCTCTATGGAAGCCATAGAACCATACAGTTAAACGTTTTGAAATTCAACACACATATTCTTCTATGGCCAATGACCACTTTCCCCAATTTACAGACTCTTAACCTCAAACCTCTAGCGCCACCAACAGGTCAAAATTCATCAACTTCTCAACAACATTAATGCATATAACTCTAAAATGCTTAGACCTATCAAGCTGAAACTTGCTCAGTGTATTAACGCAAAAGTTATAGCCCCACCCACCAATTAACAAGACTTTTCAACAAACGCTGTAGCGCCACCAATAGACCAAGGTCAAAACTTTCAAAAAGTTTCACAGGTCACACATTTCATCCGATTCTCACCAAAATTTGCACACACCATCTTCAGACCATGACTTATAATTGTATAGCTTTATGGAACAATTGACGGAAGTTCTCGCCAGTAACAGCCAATCCAAATTGGCTGCGAAGCCGCCACACAGGAAGTGAACCTACATCTCAGCAAGGCTTTCACGTATCAAGACTTGGGAACACATCCCAAGGACACACACACACACACAAAAAAAAAATTAGAAATTAATTTGGGCTATTTTCTTAACATCCACTCTCTCTCTGTCCCAAACCCAGACAAAAGCACACACACTCTCCTCTATGGTGGTTGTGGGGGGCAGGGGTTCCATTTGCACACGCCTACTCTTCCATTCCATGTGTTTTGACCACTAGGGGGGGCTTTATATTCACAGTAACTCAGCTCATTTTTCATTAATGCTTTCATCGGAAGTTAGCTCATTTGTCATTACTGCTTTCATCTCACGCTCTCAAACCCAGACACAAGCACACACACTTTCCTCTATGGTGGTTATGGGGGGGGGGGGTAGCTTTCCCACATTTTCCCATGGACTTCCTGGATGACCACTACGTCTGTCCACCTACCGGGTGGTAAGACACCTGGGATTTTCCACTGCTGTGCCTCAGCCGGAGGCCAAGTGAATCTTAGCAATGCCACAGCCTCGAAAGGGATAGAGGGACTTACTCACTGTTAAACATCCTGCTGGTTCATTCTCTATATATAGCCCACTCTCGCCACAGTTTTCTCTGCGACGGTGGGAGCTGAGCATTGTGGGTAAAGCCCTCCCAAAGAGTTTATTGGGAGCCAAGCAACAACATTAATGCAAATATCTCTGCTATGCTTGAACCTATCAAGCTGAAACTTGCTCAGTGTATTAAGGCAAAAGTCAAGGCCCCACCCACCAATTAACAAGACTTTTCCATGATTGCTGTAGCGCCACCAACAGACCAAGGTCAAAACTTCCAAAAAGTTTCCCAGGTCTCAAATTTCAACCGATTCTCACCAAAATTTGCACACATCATCTTCAGACCATGCTTTCTTATTGCCTTGCTTTGTGGAACAATTGACGGAAGTGCTCGCCTCTAACAGCCAATCCAAATTGGCGGCGAAGCCGCCACACAGGAAGTGAACCTATATCTCAGCAAGGCTTTCATGTACCAAGACCAAACTTAGAACATGGGCTCAGAACCCAATTAAGAGAGGCCTCAATAACTTTGGTGCCCTTTGACAACTGTGGGGGCGCTATAGTAACAGGAAGTAGGCTCATATCTCAGCAACGGTTTCAAGTATCAAAACCAAACTTGGTATATGGACTTGGGACCCCACCCTGAGGACGCACAATACATTTGGCGTACTCTGACCACTAGGGGCGCTATAATTAGCAAAACTTTCTCGGATCAACACCAAACTTGGTATGTGGACTTGTGGGCACATCCTGAGGACCTACTATAAATTTGGTGACGTTTGAACACTAGGGGCGCTATAATTAGCAAAACTTTCTCGTATCAACACCAAACTTGGTATGTGGACTTGTGAGCACATCCTGAGGACCTACACTAAATTTGGTGACGTTTGAACACTAGGGGCGCTATAATAAACAACACTTTCACCTATCGAAACCAAACTTGGTAAGTGGACTTAGGAACACATCCCAAGGACACACACACACAAAAAAAATTGAAATTAATTTTGGCTATTTTCTTCACATCTACTCTCTCTCTGTCTCAAACCCAGACACAAGCACACACACCCTCCTCTATGGTGGTCGTGGGGGGGGGGGGGGGGTGTTCCATCTGCACACGCCCACTCTCCCATGTCATCTCTTTCGACCACTAGGGGGGGTGCTATAATCACAGGAAGTCAGCTCATTTTTCAGTAATGCTTTCATCTCTCTCTCTCAAACCCAGACACAAGCACACACACCCTCCTCTATGGTGGTCGTGGGGGGGGGGGGGTTCCCATTCGCACACACCCACTCTCCCATGTCATGTCTTTTGACCACTAGGGGGGCGCTATAATCACAGGAAGTCAGCTCATTCTTCATTAATGCTTTCATCTCTCTCTCTCTCAAACCCAGACATAAGCACGCACACCCTCCTCTATGGTGGTCGTGGGGGGGGGGTTCCATTTGCACACGCCCACTCTCCCATGTCATGTCTTTTGACCACTAAGGGGGCGCTATAATCACAGGAAGTCAGCTCATTTTTCAGTAACGCTTTCATCTCTCTCTCTCTCTCTCTCTCAAGCCCAGACAAAAGCACACAAATACTCCTCTATGGTGGTCACAGGGGGAGAGGGGGAGTGGGGGTTGTCTTTCCAAATTTCCAAAGCTTGGCCCCCACATTGCTGCTCGCAGCTTTAATTATTATTATTATTACACATTGCCCATTTCCCAGCCAACCATACACTCCAGAGTTCTGAAATTTGGCACACTCATTCAACTTCAAATTTGCCCGAATCTATTAAATTTACAGACAACAAACCCCAAAACTCCAGCGCCACCAACAGGTCAGGCTGAATTTTTCTAAAAGTTACCCAGGTCTCAAATTTTGTCCATTTCTTACCAAACTTGTCACACATGACCTTCACACAAGGCCACTCAAGACTTATCAGTTTGTTAATTAATATTCAAAAGCGTTTGCCTGTCACAGCCAATCAAAGTTGGCAACGCACCAAAAAACAGCATGTGAACCTATACTCTATGTAACCAAAGAACTATACAGTAAAAAGTTGGGTAATTTGGTACACTTATTCTCCCTGAGCCAATGACCACTTACCTCAATTTCCAGACCCCAGAGCCCAAAACTCCAGCGCCACCAACAGGTCAAAATTCATCAATTTTTCAACAACATTAATGCAAATAACTCTAAAATGCTTAGACCTATCAAGCTGAAACTTGCTCAGTACATTAACGCAATAGGTATAGCCCCACCCACCAATTAACAAGACTTTTCCACAAACGCTGTAGCGCCACCAATAGACCAAGGTCAAAACTTTCAAAAAGTTTCACAGGTCAGAGATTTCATCCGATTCTCACCAAACTTGTCACACATGACCTTCAGACAAGGCCACTCAAGACTTATCACTTTGTTAATAAATATTCATAAGCGTTTGCCTGTCACAGCCAATCAAAGTTGGTGACGCACCAAAAAACAGCATGTGAACCTATTCTCTATGTAACCAAAGAACCATACAGTAAAAAGTTGGGATATTTGGTACACTTATTTTCCCTAAGCCAATGACCACATACCTCAATTTTCAGACCCCAGAGCCCAAAACTCCAGCGCCACCAACAGGTCAAAATTCATCAATTTTTCAACAACATTAATGCAAATAACTCTAAAATGCTTAGACCTATCAAGCTGAAACTTGCTCAGTACATTAACGCAATAGGTATAGCCCCACCCACCAATTAACAAGATTTTTCCACAAACGCTGTAGCGCCACCAACAGACCAAGATCAAAACTTTCAAAAAGTTTCACAGGTCGGAGATTTCATCCGATTCTCACCAAAATTTGCACAGACCATCTTCAGACCATGACTTATCATTGCATTGCTTTATGGAACAATTGACGGAAGTGCTCGTCTGTAACAGCCAATCCAAATTGGCGGCGAAGCCGCCACACAGGAAGTGAACCTATATCTCTGCAAGGCTTTCACGTATCAAGACCAAACTTAGAACATGGGCTCAGAACCCAATTAAGAGAAGCCTCAACAACTTTGGTGCCCATTGACAACTGTGGGGGCGCTATAGTAACAGGAAGTAGGCTCATATCTCAGCGATGCTTACACGTATCGAAACCAAACTTGGTATATGGACTTGGGACCCCACCCTGAGGACGTACAATACATTTGGTGCACTCTGACCACTAGGGGCGCTATAATTAGCAAAACTTTCTCGTATCAACACCAAACTTGGTATGTGGACTTGTGAGCACATCCGGAGGACCTACACTAAATTTGGTGACGTTTGAACACTAGGGGCGCTATAATAAACAACACTTTCACCTATCGACACCAAACTTGGTAAGTGGACTTAGGAACACATCCCAAGGACACACACACAAAAACAAAAAAAATAGAAATTAATTTTGCCTATTTTCTTCACATCCACTCTCTCTCTGTCTCAAACCCAGACACAAGCACACACACTCTCCTCTATGGTGGTCGAGGGGGGGGGGGGTTCCATTTGCACACGCCCACTCTCCCATGTCATGTCTTTTGACCACTAGGGGGGCGCTATAATCACAGGAAGTCAGCTCATTTTTCATTAATGCTTTCATCTCTCTCGCTCTCTAACCCAGACACAAGCACACACACCCTCCTCTATGGTGGTCGTAGGGGGGGGGGGGGGGGTTCCATTTGCACACGCCCACTCTCCCATTTCATGTCTTTTGACCACTAGGTGGGTGCTAGAATCACAGGAAGTCAGCTCATTTTTCATTAATGCTTTCATCTCTCTCGCTCTCTCACCCAGACACAAGCATGCACACCCTCCTCTATGGTGGTCGTGGGGGTGGGTTCCATTTGCACACGCCCACTCTCCCATGTCATGTCTTTTGACCACTAGGGGGGCGCTATAATCACAGAAAGTCAGCTCATTTTTCAGTAACGCTTTCATCTCTCTCTCTCTCTCTCAAGCCCAGACAAAAGCACACAAATACTCCTCTATGGTGGTCACAGGGGGAGGGGCGGAGGGGGGGTTGTCTTTCCAAATTTCCAAAGCTTGGCCCCCACATTGCTGCTCGCAGCTTTAATTATTAGGGCCCGAGCACCGAGGTGCGGCCACTGAAAGTGGCTGCACCGTAGGTGCAAGGCCCTATTGTTTTTGCTCAGATTATTATTATTATTATTATACTTCTATTCCTCTTACTCTTAACTTTTTCGCCCTTTTTCACCAACTTGACATGCACTAAAACTCTTGTAATTTGGCATCTAGATGTGGAATTGTTAACTGTACTTAGAGACAAAGGTTTGGCCTAGGGTGTGGCTCAGGGACTGTATAGCGCCACCTAGCGCGCCGTCTACTGTGGTTGACGCATACATTCACGGAAATGAACCAAATTTGGTGGACATGTGTGTTGTATTATTCTGAACAAGTTTTACATTTAAACTATATAGTGAATATTAAAAGAATTTGAATTATGTGAGATTTTCTGATTTTTGCACATCATGTATTTTGAAATACTTCTCCTAGACGGTTTATCGAAACTATGTCATTTCAGCAGTAAAATGATCTTGAGGGGTTGCCCAAGAGAAATTGCGACCAGATTTTTGAATTTCAAAAGTATATTGAAATGGCGAAGGTTTGAATCCAGGTGTCTTGTAAAAGAAACAGGAAGTTGGCGTTATAGGCAGAAAACAGTGACTAATTTGGATCAAATTAAGTGGAGTATTAGTTAGTGTGTTTGTAGTCACAGTCATATACAAGTTTTGATGTGGCATTAATTCTGTCACTCAATAGTGTATTAATGATCGTGGTTGACACATAGTTTTACCTAAAATATTATGAAGTGAGTTTACAAATATTAATACTCATATGAACCTATGCTGAAATTTTGGCGTTAGCCACATTAACAGAAAGTGAGTTATTCAGGTTTTCATATGACTATGGTCTCTCCTATCCGCTCCTTTCTGCCCGCGCGTGTTACACACAGAACTACTGTCTTAGCCCCATGACCCCCCTCTCTCCCAGCTGGATGTCTCTCTAACCTCCCCCGCTTGCTACACAGAGACTCAGACACAGACACAGACACAGACACACACACACACACACACACACACAGAGTCAAGAATGACAGTGTGATGCAAAGTAAAAGGTAAAGAAAAGATCAAATTTGGTGGACATGTGTGTTGTATTATTCTGAACAAGTTTTACATTTAAACTATATAGTGAATATTAAAAGAATTTGAATTATGTGAGATTTTCTGATTTTTGCACATCATGTATTTTGAAATACTTCTCCTAGACGGTTTATCGAAACTATGTCATTTCAGCAGTAAAATGATCTTGAGGGGTTGCCCAAGAGAAATTGCGACCAGATTTTTGAATTTCAAAAGTATATTGAAATGGCGAAGGTTTGAATCCAGGCGTCTTGTAAAAGAAACAGGAAGTTGGCGTTATAGGCAGAAAACAGTGACTAATTTGGATCAAATTAAGTGGAGTATTAGTTAGTGTGTTTGTAGTCACAGTCATATACAAGTTTTGATGTGGCATTAATTCTGTCACTCAATAGTGTATTAATGATTGTGGTTGACACATAGTTTTACCTAAAATATTATGAAGTGAGTTTACAAATATTAATACTCATATGAACCTATGCTGAAATTTTGGCGTTAGCCACATTAACAGAAAGTGAGTTATTCAGGTTTTCATATGACTATGGTCTCTCCTATCCGCTCCTTTCTGCCCGCGCGTGTTACACACAGAACTACTGTCTTAGCCCCATGACCCCCCTCTCTCCCAGCTGGATGTCTCTCTAACCTCCCCCGCTTGCTACACAGAGACTCAGACACAGACACAGACACACACACACACACACACACACACACACAGAGTCAAGAATGACAGTGTGATGCAAAGTAAAAGGTAAAGAAAAGATCATGTGTATGAAGATTTTACTCAGGTTAAGTCATTTTTGTGATTGAATTGGGGAGTGACTAAGTCAGACCCAAGTTCTAATCCTCGTAAAAATGCTTGGTTGGAATGGCATGTAATAACCAGAATACAGTAAAGTCATGTATTTTGAAACACTTAGACGGTTTATCGAATCAAACCAAGGGTTTATCGAATCATATCATATCAGCAGTAAAATTATCTTGAGGGGTTGCCCAAGAGGAATTGTGAAGTATATTGAAATGGTGAATGTTTGAATTGGGGTGTCTTTTAAGACACAAAAAGGCCGCAAGGGGCATTGATGGGCCCAAGCACCTGCGGTCCGTGACCCAAATGGGACTCCTGGTCACTCAATCACTCACTCACACACACACACACTCTCACTCACACACACACATTCTCCTCACTCACTCACTCACACACACACACACACAAACACACACACACACACACACACACACACACACACACACACACACACAACCTCTCACTGCTCTCCCAGCACCGCTGGTCAGTGTGTGATTCACCTCACTGTGTGTTCACTGTGTGCTGTGTGTGTTCACTAATTCGGTTAAATTGGGTTACATGCAGAGAAATTAATTTCTCTCACGGGATCAAAAAAGTGTATATTCTATTGATCCATTTGTCTCTACCCCCTCTGTCTCTCTCTCTCTCTCTCTCTCTCTCTCTCTCTCTCTCTCTCTCTCTCTCAGCTGCATTGTTCCCCCTCCCCCGTTCTTTCCACACAGACACACACACACACACACACACACACACACACACTCTCTCTCCCTTCCTTGATCCACATGAAAATGAATGGCCAGATTTGCCATGAGTCGGTCAAGAATGACAGTGTGATGTAAAGTAAAAGGTAAAGAAAAAGTCATGTGTATGATGATTTTATTCAGGTTAAGTCATTTTTAGTGATTGAATTGGGGACTGACTAAGCCAGACCCAAGTTCTTATCCTCACAAAAATGCTTGGTTGGAATAGCATGTAATAACCAGAATACAGAAAAGTCAAACAATCATGACTTAGTTATGTTTTGTTTACATCAAGACACACACACACATTAAATACAGCAACAGGTTTTATGAATTCAATGATCTGAAGCAAAGATATTGATGTAAGCCTTACAGATGCATGATTTAAAGTACACCAATCAACACACTGGTTATCTGGTGTTAGTGCTACCACTAGTCAGAGACAGAGCTCTGGCTTAGAGTGTGGCTTAGGGACTCTAGAGCCCACCTAGCGCATTGTCTGTTGTGGTTGACACATACATTCACGAAAATGAACCAAATTTGGTGGGCATGTGTGTTATTGCTATAGCTATTCAGAGACAGCGATCTGGCCAAGGGTGTCTTAGGGACTGTATAACGCCACCTAGCGCATTGTCTGTTGTGTTTGACACACATTCACGAAAATGAACCAAATTTGGTGGGCTTGTGCGTAATTGCTATCGATAGTCAGAGATAGAGCTCTGGCCTGGGGTGTGGCTTAGGGACTCTATAGCGCCACCTAGCGTGTTGTCTGTTGTGGTTGACACATACATTCAGGAAAATTGACCAAATTTGGTGGGCATGTGTGTTGCTCATGCACATGCCCACCAACACGTACATGTTGCTTTGTTAGATTCCGAAATGTCACATGTCTCCGCACCGCAGGTGCTCGGGCCCGCCATCGCCGCTTGCGGCTATATTTAGGGCCCGAGCACCGAGGTGCGGCCACTGAAAGTGGCTGCACCGTAGGTGCAAGGCCCTATTGTTTTTGCTCAGATTATTAGGGCCCGAGCACCGAGGTGCGGCCACTGAAAGTGGCTGCACCGTAGGTGCAAGGCCCTATTGTTTTTGCTCAGATTATTATTATTATTATTATTATTATTATTATTATACTTCTATTCCTCTTACCCTTAACTTTTTCGCCCTTTTTCACCAACTTGACATGCACTAAAACTCTTGTAATTTGGCATCTAGATGTGGAATTGTTAACTGTACTTAGAGACAAAGGTTTGGCCAAGGGTGTGGCTCAAGGACTGTATAGCGCCACCTAGCGTGCTGTCTGCTGTGGTTGACGCATACATTCACGGAAATGAACCAAATTTGGTGGACATGTGTGTTGTATTATTCTGAACAAGTTTTACATTTAAACTATATAGTGAATCTTAGAAGAATTTGAATTATGTGAGATTTTCTGATTTTTGCACATCATGTATTTTGAAATACTTCTCCTAGACGGTTTATCGAAATTATGTCATTTAAACACTAAAATGATCTTGAGGGGTGGCCTGAGAGGAATTGCGACCAGATTTTTGAATTTCAAAAGTATATCGAAATGGCGAAGGTTTGAATCTAGGTGTCTTATAAAAGAATCAAAAAGTTGGTGTTATAGGCAGAAAACAGTGACTAATTTGGATGAAATTTGATGGAGTATTAGTTAGTGTGTTTGTAGTGACAGTCATATACAAAGTTTTGAATTTGGTGTTGTTTGTGTTTTTTAAAAGCGCATTAATGATTGTGGTGGACACAGTTTTAGCTAAAATATTTTTAAGCGAGTTGATGAATAATTATAATCATATCAACCTATGCTGCAATTTTGATTTCAACCATGTTAACAGAAAGTGAGATATTTAGGTTTATTAGGTTTTTATAGGTCTGTTTCCCTAGCCGCGCATGGTCTTGCTCCCTCACTGTGGCTCACCCACTCTCCCCCCACAGTTCTTCCCACCCCTCCCCTCTCTCCCAGCTGGATGTCTCTCTAACCTCCCCCGCTTTCCACATAGAGACTCAGACACAGACAGACACACACACACACACACACACAGACACACACACACACACACAGGTTTGAACCTAGGTGTCTTATAAAAGGAACAATAAGTTGGTGTTATAGGCAGAAAGCAGTGACTAATTTGGATGAAATTGAATGGAGTATTAGATAGTGTGGTTTTAGTGACAGTCACATTCAAGTTTTGATGTTGTTTGGTGTGGTTGTGATTTTGTCACTTATAATAGCATATTAATGATTGACACATAGTTTTACCTAAAGTATTATGAGATGAGTTTACAAATACTAATAGTCATATTAACCTATGCTGCAATTTTGACTTTAAACACATTAACAGAAAGTGAGTTATTTAGGGTTATTTGTTTGATGCCCTAGGGAATGAAACTCAATTGTCTGTAAAAGTCTCTCACTCATTTGACATTCTGTGGTCGAGAGCACTGTCCCGCCCACTACATCATGTGATTTGTTAGTCAGTGCAGATCCAGGCGACCCCATAGAAGACTCATAGCATAGCTCTACACTGAGTGTTTTCGTGGATTTATATTGTGGAAACAGTGCAATCATTTTGACTTTTTGTCTACGGAGTTATTCTTGAAAGTAAGGTAACAGTTTTGTTGAAACGCAACTTTGCAAGCTATTTGATGCGGTTCAATAAGTTGGCTAAAGCGCTCGTTTCCTCCATCTAGCTGCTAGCTAACTCCAAGTGATGGACGTTAGTGATATGGTGTTTACTAGCTAGTTTATCTTAGCTTACAAATAGAGCCTTGATAGCCTAGGTGACAGCCTAACTAGGCCTTCCGAAACACAATCCAAACTGTTGACAGTTGTAAAATGTAACGTGAAGTTCAAATGTGTCACTGTTTGGGAGTAGCCTGCCTTTTGGGAGCTAACGTTATAGCAAGGCAGGTTTTTGTCACGTTCGGTAATTAACAAGTCCCAGTGCGATAACGAACGTCAAATAGCCTAGCTGCTACTGTAGTTGGTCTTGTTTGAAAAGGTCTAGCGGAAAACAACAGGCACCTAGGGCCAGCCGTAGTAAATTCGACCTGGTTTTAAATCTTGGCCTAAGCTAGCTAGCTAGCTAGCTAACTCCAAGTGATGCACGTTAGCGATATGGTGCTTACTAGTTTATTTTAGCTTACAAATAGAGCATTGATAGCCTAGGTGTCAGTTTAACTCCTGAAACATAATCCAAACTTTTGACAGTTGTAAAACGTAACGAGAAGTTCAAATGTGTCACATTTTGGGAGTAGCCTACCGTTTGTGAGTGGAAGCTAGCTAATGCTAGCTATTAGTGGAGGACGTAAGTTTGAAACCACAACGAACTTACTCTGCCTAACTGAAGGAGGACGTTTCTCCATGGACATCTAGAAAGCAGGAGAGAAGATGACAGAACTAGAACTGGCCGTCTGCTTCACTGGTTAGCTTTCAATCAAGGTAAGAACATTTCCCTCCAGTGCAAGGCAGGTTAATGTTAATCAGTTGTGGTGATTAATTGCCTTGAAATGGAGTGAACCATCTATCTATTCAAAATAATCTAAACGTTTCCACTGTCTGGAAATACGCTAGTTTGGTGCCACCGATTCATATGAGCAGTCGTGCAATGTGTGTGTGATCCAAGTGAAACCATACGAGGCTAGAAACAACGATATTTTTCAAACGATTGATTCCTGCAACTATACATTGAAACAGCATAGGCAGACTGCCTAATCCTAGTTTTTGAAACGATTGAAGATGGTATGAACATAGTTTATCCCTTTGCATGCGTTTGCAAACATGCTCTGGGTAGACTTCAAAACGTTTTTTTATTATTTGATCTGCCATCACTAAGCCTAGTTTATTAGGCTATAGGCCTATGCATTAATAACCTTGCCTATGATGGGCTGAGAAATCTGCTGTCGACGTTAGGCATGAAACGGTAGGCTCAAATTATTTATTTAAAAGACGTAATTTATGAAGTTGTTGTTGGCTTTGCCACGCGTTCGCATCCAGTTTGACGTGTCCGGATTTTCCGATAATGACAGCAATCTCGTGATGGCAATATTGACTTTTAATTTCTGCGCGTGTAAACTAGTCTAGGCTACAGTGCCTGAAGTTAGCTGTGACAGACTAGCCTACTGGTTTTCATAGTTTTAGCCACAAAGCCTGTCTACCCTAGGTCAACTAAATTGTTTAGTTATCACCTTGTCATGTCGCGTTTTTCCAGCCTTATCTCCGTGCGCCCCATGTCATTCAAAACGTCATTCAAAACATATTTCGGGATAGCCATCTCACTATGAGAAAACGTATGACGACAGTGCTAAGAGATTAACACATTGGCATGCTTGGTAAACTTGTCTTGCACATAATATTGAGCTGATTTTTTTAGTGAAAATGGCCTGTAGCATTGTGCTGATAGATGAAAAAAGTCGCCTATTTAAAGGCACAGTTTGAATTTTAATCCTAGCTCTCCATTTACTGTGTGCACTTGAACAAGTGATGTAGCTTATAACAGTAGGGCCAGACATCTGTTTTTAAGAGGAAAGGTGTAGGACATGTTACTTTGGAAGGAGAGGGAGTGGTGCAATTTGATTTTCTTTGGAACTTAAATATCATCAAGCAACCTCTTCAAACAGCATCAATATATCAATAAGCCTATTCACTATTATATTATATTGTACAGGACTAGAGCTAGAGGACTAAGGGGGCAGGCTATATGTTATCAAGTAGGCCTATATTAAAACATGTAGTCAACATTATAACTTTATGTTGGTTTAAGTGAAAACAAAGCATGTCATGAACTAGGAAAATCCATGGTACTACATCATTGTTGGCAAAATGATCATGATAGCCTACATATTTCATCCATATCTGGTTTAGTCTTGAGCAGGCCTAGGCTACTTTGCTATAAATTAGAAGTAGACTTATTACAATATAGTCTATGTATATCTATATATATCGAGGGCTGAGAACCACAGGGGCGTAAGTGACATTTCACCAACTTTACAAGAGAGCCAAAACAAATCTAACTGCTTATGTTCACAGTTAAAGACCTTTGGTTTTTGGTTTTGTCAATCATTTTATATTTATAAATATTTTACTTCTATAATTGTGTCAGCTAAAAAGAGCTCAAGAGCTTTCAGGTGATATATATAACTCAATTTTGACCAAAATGTCACTTACGCAACTGCCCCTTTGGTTCTCAGCCCTCGATATATGTTATAATGTTTATATGTATCACAGTTTATCAACAGTTCTCATAAAAGTCATCTGATGTTATCATTTAAGGGGTCATTTTTGAAAACTTTCTCCTGAGGGTGCTGGGTATATTTTCCTCCTTTTTGTCCTTTGCCAATCACACCCCTGAAATATGGTGTGAATCAATCCATGCTGTTCAACATCATCGAGTGCTGTCAGTAAGAAAAAGAACAAGGAAACTTGATATGACAGAGCAGCAAACACTCATTTTCTATGCCCCATTCAGTTAACCTAATGATAGTTGCTGGTTCAGTATTCGGCTAAGGTTGTATCAAATTTCCTGGTTCTTTATCCTACAGTGACCTCAAACAACAGGGCTTTGAATTTGTTCACTCACAATTTCAATACTGGAAAACTGGTCTTGAAAGTCCTTAAAAAGTGCTTGAATTTGGCCATGATAATGGTGTACAAACCCTGTGCATGTAAATTTAACGGTCTATCGTAGCAATAACAGCAACATTTTCTTTTATTTGGACTTCGGATAGACTTTTTATGAGGAACATTTAAAACCCTTGAACTAATAAAGTAAATTAAGTGAGAGGAAGTGTGCAGACCTTTTACTCTTTTTTTGAACATTTAAAACCCTACAACTTATCTTCGTGGCAGAAGGCGTACTTTAGAAATTTCACAGACAAAATTGTTTTTGCTACCCCTAGTCAGAGACAGAGCTCTGGTCTAGGGTGTGGCTTAGGGACTCTATTAGGGATGCACCGATTCAACTTTTTCAGTCCCGATACAGATACCGATGCCTGGGCTCTGCGTATCGGTCGATATCCGATACCGATCCGATACCATTGTTAATTAATAAACTGTATACCTCACCATGTGGAAAAGACTAAAGGCATCAGGCTTGACTTCATTCTTCAGTCTTTCCCTAACTAAACATTACTTTCCTAAAAAAAATCTAACAAAATAACACTTAGATATAAAGGTAATGTATTATTATTATTATTATTATTATTATAATTATCATCATCATTATTGATTATATTACTAGTATTAAAAATAAACAGTTGTACATCAGCAGCAACTTGGAACAGCATTCAAATTCAAGTTCACAGTTATTACTAAATAATACATCTAACAAAAAAAACAATTTTGCAGATAAAAATCCCGTATTAGTGACATACATTGAAACACCCCTGCCAAAATGGTGTCACCCGCGAAACCCCTCTATTTACTCATAGTGGTACGGTCCTGCAGTTTCCCCACGATAAACTAATTAGTTCACACGGAGTTTGAATGGTGGTAAACGGTAGAAGTTGTACGTTTTATCTAATAAATTATAAGTTTTTAACAGCCAATTTGAACATTTGCATGTCTTTATACCAAGAACAGTTTATACAGATGAGATGAAAATGACAATGTGTTTAGTTTGAGTAGCCTATTTTGTTGACTATTACACATTAACGTGTTGCCTAAATGCAACAAAACGCATAAAGATCGTAATTAATCTATGACAAATGGTGGTTAGTATAGATATTCTTTTGATCCTATGACATAAATTTGGTATCTGTATTTATCCCATCCATGAATTTAGACACTCAGAGCACACAGTGAGGTGAGGCACGCTCTAACCCGCAGCAGTGAGCTGCGCTAAATGGCTGGTTGCGCGTCATGGCTCAGCCTTTTTTTGAGACTATATTAAATTCGGATCGGCCCATGGATCGGCTAATTTTTTCCGATCCCCGATCCAGCTATTTTGTTCATATCGGGGCCGATATACGATCCAAATATCGGATCGGTGCATCCCTAGACTCTATAGTGCGTGCCACCTAGCAGATTGTGTTGTGGTGATGTGTACATTCACGAAAATGAAGCAAATTTGGTGGTTTTGTGTGTTGTTGCTGCTGCTACTGAAAGATAGAGCTGTGACACATACATTGACACAATTAGGTAGGCTTGTGTGTTATTGCTACCGCTAGTCAGGGACAGAGCTCTGGCCTAGGGTGTCGCTTAGGTACTCCATAGTGCCACCTAGCATGTTGTCTTTTGTGGTTGACACATGTATTCACAAAAATGAACCAAATTTAGTGGGCATGTATGTTGCTCATGCACAGGCACACCAACCCACACATGTTGCTTTGTTAGATTCCGAAATGTCACAGGTCTCCGCACCGCAGGTGCTCGGGCCCGCCATCGCCGCTTGCGGCTATATTTAGGGCCCGAGCACCGAGGTGCGGCCACTGAAAGTGGCTGCACCGTAGGTGCAAGGCCCTATTGTTTTTGCTCAGATTATTATTATTATTATTATTATTATACTTCTATTCCTCTTACTCTTAACTTTTTCGCCCTTTTTCACCAACTTGACATGCACTAAAACTCTTGTAATTTGGCATCTAGAAGTGGAATTGTTAACTGTACTTAGAGACAAAGGTTTGGCCTAGGGTGTGGCTCAGGGACTGTATAGCGCCACCTAGCGCGCCGTTTACTGTGGTTGACGCATACATTCACGGAAATGAACCGAATTTGGTGGACATGTGTGTTGTATTATTCTAAACAAGTTTTACATTGAAACTATATAGTAAATATTAAAAGAATTTGAATTATGTGAGATTTTCTGATTTTTGCACATCATGTATTTTGAAATACTTCTCCTAGACGGTTTATTGAAATCATGTCATTTCAGCAGTTAAATGATCTTGAGGGGTTGCCCAAGAGGAATTGCGACCAGATTTTTGAATTTCAAAAGTATATTGAAATGGCGAAGGTTTGAACCTAGGTGTCTTATAAAAGGAACAATAAGTTGGTGTTATAGACAGAAAACAGTGACTAATTTGGATGAAATTTAATGGAGTAGTAGTTAGTGTGTTTGTAGTGTCAGTCATATACACATTTTGAGTTTGGTGTTGTTTGTCACTCAATAGCGCATTAAGGATTGCGGTTGACATGTAGTTTTACCTAAAATCTAAAATATTTATCCTCTGGCTGATATTATCGGCTGATATTAGGCATTTTCCAATCTATTGGTAGTGACATTTATAATGGCTGATAAATTAATATTTTGAAAATAAAGTAAAAACGGATGAAACACCCTTCATGCAAGCCATGAGTGTTGGTGTTGCATAGTGCATGTCATTAGTGTTGGCGTTGTAGTTTGTCCACCAGAGGGAACTCTACACTGTCTCTGTTTGTAACACTCGTGTATATAACACATCCAGCGAGCGTCGGACAGAGAGAACCTTATAACCTGGAGCGAGGCCATCGGTGAAGTGTATTCACGGTGAGTTCGTCACGAGACATACATTGCTTGAATAACAAATAAAAGAACATTCCCATCAGTTCTCTTAACTCAAATAAGCATGACAAAATGTGTGACTACCAGTTTTGGTGCTGTTAAATAAACCGTGAGTGAAGCGGAATAAGCTAGTAATTGTCACGTTGTTACAGTGTAGGTAGTTGCCTATCCTCTTAACTTTTGACAATGTGACTGAAAATGTATTACTTTAATAGTGTGACAGTTATAGCAATGCGACGTATCATCTCTCTCCGATCTGTTATTTTGTAAACATGATTTACAATTTGCAGTATGACGTTATCCATTGCTGAAATGTGGCTCACATAGACTAGCTAACCACATAGCTAATGCCTCTATCAGTGGAGGACGTTACCATTAATGAGTTTGAATTGAAACAACAACGAACTTATTCTGCGTAACTAAAGGAATGATTACTCTATTTATAACTAGCATATCTGTGTCCCTACATTGTAAATACTGGTCGCTTATCCTGAACTGGCGTTTGAACCTTAGCAGGATTCATCAGCTAATTAGCCCACTATGTTTTTCTAAATTCGGCATAGGCTACAGTTTACATCTTGACTACGTTTACATCAAACTTGGATTAAACTCTGAAAGACAGCATGACGTTTACTGGATATCTGAGGATGTTTCTCCATGGACATCTAGAAAGCAGGAGAGAAGATGACAGAACAGCTAGAACTGGCCGTCAGCTAGCTGGCTAGCTTTCAAGGAAGGTACAGTATACGTAAGAACTTTCCCCTCCAGTGTTAGCAGGGCAGGTTATTGTTATTCAGTTGTGGCGATCAATTGCCTTTACATTGAGTGAACCATCTATCTATTCAAAATAATCTAAACGTTTCCCCTATCTGGAAATACGTTAGTTTGGTGCCACGGATTCATATGAGCAGTCGTGCAATGTGTGTGGGATCCCTGCGTGAAACCATACGAGGCTAGAAGCAACGATATAACAAACGATTTATTCCTGCAACTCTACCATACCCATGCAAACAGCATATAGGTAGACTGCCTAGTCCTAGTTTTTGAAAGGATTTAAGATGGTATGAACATAGTTTATCCCTTTGCATACGTTTGCAAACATGCTCTGGGTAGACTTCAAAACGATTTTTTTTTTCTGATCTGCCATCACTTATAGTCCGGGAGCCAAATGCCATAATTTAGGTGAACCTGGCTTTGTCGGTTAAAGTTTTTTTTTTTGCAGAATCTAGTAGACTAGGGGTACCTCTTTAAGATTTAAGAGGGTGCCCGGTGATATCCCTTGGGCAATTTCATATATTAAGCCTTTCTTGTCCAATGTGTTGACTATAAGGCGGATATACTACAGGTGAATAGGGTAAAAAATTAACAAGCAGATATCACTATGAAACTTCACCAGTTGATTACTTAGATCAATATGAAAAATAAATGTATTACAAGTTTTCTGAAATTTAATGTTTGAATATGCAAATTAGGTATGATGTAATTAAATATGCGCTGATTTGCATAAAAAAACTTTAACCAACAAAACCAGGTCTGACCTGGGTTGGTTGCAACCTGACCCCATGGCTTAGTGACTGGTCTGGTCTGCCAAAAGCTCACGAGAACCTTAAAGGAACACTTCACTTTTGTCGGTTAAAGTTTTTTTTTTTGCTGAATCTAGTAGAGTAGGTGTACCTCTTTAAGATTTAAGAGGGTGCCCGGTGATATCCCTTGGGCAATTTCGTATATTAAGCCTTTCTTGTCCAATGTTTTGAATATAAGGCGGATATGGATGAGTTTCCTCTCTCACTCGGAGAACAAAATCTACACTTCACAAGCATCTACATACACCAACATTTTCAGTCTTATACCTAACCATGTTTAGAAGGTTTTTGCAGGGGGGTTTGTTGATATATTATTCTTAGCCTGATTTACATGACATTTTATTCCAAAAAACATGGCGAAAATGGATTTTTTAAAGGCTGGTATAGTATTTTCTGATTTACTGAATAACTAAATGAGATATCCATAATTCCCTCTCTAAAATACTTTTCATCTCTTATGTCAACAAAATGAAAAGAAAAAAATTGAAACTGGCTTTATCCAATGTTCAGATTTCATCTTTTTACGTTTATGCAAATCAGCGCATATTTAATTACATCATACCTAATTTGCATATTCAAACATTAAATTTCAGAAAACTTGTAATACATTTATTTTTCATATTGATCTAAGTAATCAACTGGTGAAGTTTCATAGTGATATCTGCTTGTTAATTTTTTTACCCTATTCACCTGTAGTATATCCGCCTTATAGTCAACACATTGGACAAGAAAGGCTTAATATACAAAATTGCCCAAGGGATATCACCGGGCACCCTCTTAAATCTTAAAGAGGTACCCCTAGTCTACTAGATTCTGCAAAAAAAAAAACTTTAACCGACAAAGCCAGGTCTGACCCCATGGCTCCCTGACTATTACAGCCTAGTTTAATTAGGCTATCCTATGCATTAATAACCTGGGCTATGATGGGCTACCTCGAAATTTGCTGTCGTTAGGCATGAAACGGTAAAGCTCAAATTATTTATTTAAAAGACGTAGCATTTTGCCCATCAACTCTCTTGTGAGGCCAATAGTGTTGTTGGCTTTTCCACTCGTTCGCATCCAGTTTGACGTGTCCGGATTTTCCGATAATGACAACAATCTCGTGATGGCGACTTTTAATTTCTGCGCGTGTAAACTAGTCTACAGTGCCTGAAGTTAGCTGAGACAGACTAGCCGACTGGTTTTCATCGTTTTAGCCACAAAGCCTGTCTACCTTAGGTAAACTACAGTAAATTGTTTAGTTAACACCTAGTCATTTCGCGTTTTTCCAGCCTTTCATCTCCGTGCGCCCCATGTCATTCAAAACATATTTCGGGATAGCCATCTCACTATGAGAAAACGTATGACGATAGTGCTAACAGATTAACACGTTGGCATGCTTGGTAAACATGTCTTGCACATAATATTGAGCTGATTTTTTTTTTAGTGGAAATGGCCTGTAGCATTGTGCTGATAGATGAAAAAGTCGCCTATTTAAAGGTACAATCTGAATTTTAATCCTAGCTCTCCATTTAGTGTGTGCACTTGAACAAGTGATGTAGCCTATAACAGTAGGGCCAGACATTTATTTTTAGGAGGATAGGACATGTTACTTTGGAAGGAGAGAAAGTGGTGCAATTTGATTTTCTTTGGAACTTAAATATCATCAAGCAACCTCTTCAAACAGCATCATCAATAGGCCTATTCACTATTATATATTATTGTACAGGACTAGAGCTAGAGGACTGTAAGGGGGCAGGCTATATGTTATCAGTAGGCCTATAGTCAAACATGTAGTCAAAATTATAACTTTATGTTGGTTTAAGTGAAAACAAAACATGTCATGAACTGAGAAATTCCATGGTTCTACATCATTGTTGGCAAAATGATCATGATAGCCTACATATTTCAGCCATATCTGGTTTAGCCTTGAGTAGGCCTAGGCTACTTTGCTATAAATTAGTTATAGACTTATTACAATATAGTCTATATATATCTATATATATATATCGAGGGCTGAGAACCACAGGGGCGTAAGTGACATTTCACCAACTTTACAAGAGCGCCAAAACAAATCTAACTGCTTATGTTTACAGTTAAAGACCTTTGGTTTTTGTTCAATAACTTTATATTTATAAATATTTTACTTCTATAATTTTGTAAGCTAAAAAGAGCTCATCAAGAGCTTTCAGGTGATAACTCAATTTTTACCAAAATGTCACTTATGCAACCGCCCCTTTGGTTCTCAGCCCTCGATATATGTTCTAATGTTTGAAATAAATGTATCACAATTTATCAATAGTTCTCATAAAAGTCATCTGATGTTATCATTTAAGGGGTAATTTTTAAAAACTTTCTCCTGGGGGTGCTGGGTATATTTTCCTCTTTTTTGTCCTTTGCCAATCACACCCCTGAAATATAGTGTGAATCGATCCATGCTGTTCAACATCATCGAGTGCTGTCAGTAAGATAAAGAACAAGGAAACTTGATATGGCAAAGCAGCAGCAAACACTCATTTTCTATGCCCCATTCAGTTAACCTAATGATACTTGCTGGTTCAGTATTCGGCTTAGGTTGTATCAAATTTCAAATCAAATAAAGTAAATTAAGTATGAGAAAGTCTGCGTACCTTTTACTCTTTTTTTGAACATTTAAAACCCTACAACTTATCTTCGTGGCAGAAGGCGTACTTTAGAAATTTCACAGACAAAATTGTTTTTGCTACCATTAGTCGGAGACAGAGCTCTGGCCTAGGGTGTGGCTTAGGGACTCTATTTTCAATTTCAATTTCAATTTAATGTCGCTTATAGAGCGCCAATACATTACACATGTCTCATGGCGCTTTACTGAGTGTTAGACATTCTATAGAGCCACCTAGCGCATTGTCTGTTGTGGTTGACACGCACATTCACCAAAATTAACCAATTTTGGTGGGCATGTGTGTTATTGCTATCTCTAGTCAGAGACAGAGCTCTGGCTTAGGGTGTGGTTTAGGGACTGTATAGCGCCACCTACCGCATTGTCTATAGTGGTTGACCCATATATTCACGAAAATGAACCAAACTTGGTGGGCTTGTGCGTTATTGCCATCGCTTGTCAGAGACAGAGCTCTGGCCTAGGATGTGGCTTAGGGACTCTATAGCGCCACCTAGCGTGTTACCCGTTTTGGGTTGACATTTACATTCACGAAAATGAATCAAATTTCATGAGCTTGTGAGTTATTACTGCCGCTAGTGAAAAACAGCTCTGGCCTAGGGTGTGGCTAAGGGACTCTATAGCGCCACGTAGCGCGTTGTCTGTTATGGTTGACACATACATTCAGGAAAATTGACCAAATTTGGTGGCCATGTGTTGCTCATGCACATGCCCACCAACACGCCTCATGTTGCTTTGTTAGATTCCGAAATGTCACAGGTCTCCGCACCGCAGGTGCTCGGGCCCGCCATCGCCGCTTGCGGCTATATTTAGGGCCCGAGCACCGAGGTGCGGCCACTGAAAGTGGCTGCACCGTAGGTGCAAGGCCCTATTGTTTTTGCTCAGATTATTATTATTATTATTATTATACTTCTATTCCTCTTACCCTTAACTTTTTTGCCCTTTTTCACCAACTTGGCATGCTCTAAAACTCTTGAAATTTGGCAGCTACCTGTAGAATTGATGCCTCTACTGAGAGACAGACCTCTGGCCTAGGGTGTGGCTCAGGGACTCTATAGCGCCACCTACCGCACTGTCTGTTGTGGTTGACACATACATTCACGGAAATGAACCAAATTTGGTGGACATGTGTGTTGTATTATTCTGAACAAGTTTTACATTTAAACTATATAGTGAATCTTAGAAGAATTTGAGTTATGATTATGATTATGATTTTTGCACATCACCTATTTTGAAATACTTCTTCTAGACGGTTTATCGAAATCATGTCATATAAGCACTAAAATGATCTTGAGGGGTTGCCCGAGAGGAATTGCGACCAGATTTTTGAATTTTTGAAGTATATTGAAATGGCGAAGGTTTGAATTATGGCGTTTTATTAAGAAACAGGAAGTTGGTGTTATAGGCAGAAAAAAGGTTACGAATTGGATGTAATTTGGCAGCTACATGTGGAATTGCTTCAAGTAGTCAGAGACAGAGCTCTGGCCTAAGGTGTGGCTTTGGGACTCTATAGCGCCACCTAGCTTCATGTTATCTGTTGTGGTTGACACAAACATTCACGAAAATGAACCAAATTTGGTGGGCTTGTGTGTTATTGCTATCGGTAGTCAGAGACAGAGCTCTGGCTTAAGGTGTGGCTTCGGGACTCCATAGCGCCACCTAGAGCGTTGTTTGTTGTAGCTGACACAAACATTCACAAAAATGAACCAAATTTGGTGGGCTTGTGTGTTATTGCTGCCGCTAGTCAAAGACAGAGCTCTGGCCTAGGGTGTGGCTTAGGGACTCTATAGCGCCACCTAGAGCATTGTCTGTTGTGGTTGACACGTACATTCACGAAAATTAACAACATTTGGTGGGCATGTGTTTTGCTATAGCTATTCAGAGACAGAGCTCTGGCCTTGGGTGTGGCTTAGGGACTCTATAGCGCCACCTAGTGTGTTACCTGTTGTGATAGACAAATACATTCACGAAAATGAATCAAATTTGGTGAGCTTGTGTGTTATTACTGCCGCAAGTCAGAAACAGAGCTCTGGCCTAGGGTGTGGCTTAGGGAGTCTATAGCGCCACCTAACGCATTGTCTGTTGTGGTTGATACATTCACAAAAATGAGCCACATTAGGTGGGCATGTTTGTTATTGCTACTGCTAGTCAGGGATAGAGCTCTGGCCTAGGGTGTGGCTTGGGGACTCTATAGCGCCACCTAGCACTTTGTTTATTATGATTGACACATACATTCTCGACAATTAGGTACTGTTATGTGTTATTGCTGCCACTAGTCAGAGACAGAGCTCTGGCCTTGGGTGTGGCTTAGGGACTCTATAGCGCCACCTAGAGCGTTGTTTGTTGTAGCTGACACAAACATTCACAAAAATGAACCAAATTTGGTGGGCTTGTGTGTTATTGCTGCCGCTAGTCAAAGACAGAGCTCTGGCCTAGGGTGTGGCTTAGGGACTCTATAGCGCCACCTAGAGCATTGTCTGTTGTGGTTGACACGTACATTCACGAAAATTAACAACATTTGGTGGGCATGTGTTTTGCTATAGCTATTCAGAGACAGAGCTCTGGCCTTGGGTGTGGCTTAGGGACTCTATAGCGCCACCTAGTGTGTTACCTGTTGTGATAGACAAATACATTCACGAAAATGAATCAAATTTGGTGAGCTTGTGTGTTATTACTGCCGCAAGTCAGAAACAGAGCTCTGGCCTAGGGTGTGGCTTAGGGAGTCTATAGCGCCACCTAACGCATTGTCTGTTGTGGTTGATACATTCACAAAAATGAGCCACATTAGGTGGGCATGTTTGTTATTGCTACTGCTAGTCAGGGATAGAGCTCTGGCCTAGGGTGTGGCTTGGGGACTCTATAGCGCCACCTAGCACTTTGTTTATTATGATTGACACATACATTCTCGACAATTAGGTACTGTTATGTGTTATTGCTGCCACTAGTCAGAGACAGAGCTCTGGCCTTGGGTGTGGCTTAGGGACTCTATAGCACCACCTAGCTTGTTGTCTGCTGTGGTTGATACATACATTGATGAAAATTAACCAAATTTGGTGGGCATGTGTGTTGCTCATGCACATGCAAACCAACAAGTTTGTGTTGCTTTGTTAGATGCCGAAATGTCACCGGTCCGCACCGCAGGTGCTCGGGCCCGCCATCGCCGCTTGCGGCTATATTTATTATTATTATTATACTTCTATTCCTCTTACTCTTAACTTTTTCGCCCTTTTTCACCAACTTGACATGCACTAAAACTCTTGTAATTTGGCATCTAGATGTGGAATTGTTAACTGTACTTAGAGACAAAGGTTTGGCCTAGGGTGTGGCTCAGGGACTGTATAGCGCCACCTAGCGCGCCGTCTACTGTGGTTGACGCATACATTCACGGAAATGAACCAAATTTGGTGGACATGTGTGTTGTATTATTCTGAACAAGTTTTACATTTAAACTATATAGTGAATATTAAAAGAATTTGAATTATGTGAGATTTTCTGATTTTTGCACATCATGTATTTTGAAATACTTCTCCTAGACGGTTTATCGAAACTATGTCATTTCAGCAGTAAAATGATCTTGAGGGGTTGCCCAAGAGAAATTGCGACCAGATTTTTGAATTTCAAAAGTATATTGAAATGGCGAAGGTTTGAATCCAGGTGTCTTGTAAAAGAAACAGGAAGTTGGCGTTATAGGCAGAAAACAGTGACTAATTTGGATCAAATTAAGTGGAGTATTAGTTAGTGTGTTTGTAGTCACAGTCATATACAAGTTTTGATGTGGCATTAATTCTGTCACTCAATAGTGTATTAATGATCGTGGTTGACACATAGTTTTACCTAAAATATTATGAAGTGAGTTTACAAATATTAATACTCATATGAACCTATGCTGAAATTTTGGCGTTAGCCACATTAACAGAAAGTGAGTTATTCAGGTTTTCATATGACTATGGTCTCTCCTATCCGCTCCTTTCTGCCCGCGCGTGTTACACACAGAACTACTGTCTTAGCCCCATGACCCCCCTCTCTCCCAGCTGGATGTCTCTCTAACCTCCCCCGCTTGCTACACAGAGACTCAGACACAGACACAGACACAGACACACACACACACACACACACACACAGAGTCAAGAATGACAGTGTGATGCAAAGTAAAAGGTAAAGAAAAGATCAAATTTGGTGGACATGTGTGTTGTATTATTCTGAACAAGTTTTACATTTAAACTATATAGTGAATATTAAAAGAATTTGAATTATGTGAGATTTTCTGATTTTTGCACATCATGTATTTTGAAATACTTCTCCTAGACGGTTTATCGAAACTATGTCATTTCAGCAGTAAAATGATCTTGAGGGGTTGCCCAAGAGAAATTGCGACCAGATTTTTGAATTTCAAAAGTATATTGAAATGGCGAAGGTTTGAATCCAGGCGTCTTGTAAAAGAAACAGGAAGTTGGCGTTATAGGCAGAAAACAGTGACTAATTTGGATCAAATTAAGTGGAGTATTAGTTAGTGTGTTTGTAGTCACAGTCATATACAAGTTTTGATGTGGCATTAATTCTGTCACTCAATAGTGTATTAATGATTGTGGTTGACACATAGTTTTACCTAAAATATTATGAAGTGAGTTTACAAATATTAATACTCATATGAACCTATGCTGAAATTTTGGCGTTAGCCACATTAACAGAAAGTGAGTTATTCAGGTTTTCATATGACTATGGTCTCTCCTATCCGCTCCTTTCTGCCCGCGCGTGTTACACACAGAACTACTGTCTTAGCCCCATGACCCCCCTCTCTCCCAGCTGGATGTCTCTCTAACCTCCCCCGCTTGCTACACAGAGACTCAGACACAGACACAGACACACACACACACACACACACACACACACAGAGTCAAGAATGACAGTGTGATGCAAAGTAAAAGGTAAAGAAAAGATCATGTGTATGAAGATTTTACTCAGGTTAAGTCATTTTTGTGATTGAATTGGGGAGTGACTAAGTCAGACCCAAGTTCTAATCCTCGTAAAAATGCTTGGTTGGAATGGCATGTAATAACCAGAATACAGTAAAGTCATGTATTTTGAAACACTTAGACGGTTTATCGAATCAAACCAAGGGTTTATCGAATCATATCATATCAGCAGTAAAATTATCTTGAGGGGTTGCCCAAGAGGAATTGTGAAGTATATTGAAATGGTGAATGTTTGAATTGGGGTGTCTTTTAAGACACAAAAAGGCCGCAAGGGGCATTGATGGGCCCAAGCACCTGCGGTCCGTGACCCAAATGGGACTCCTGGTCACTCAATCACTCACTCACACACACACACACTCTCACTCACACACACACATTCTCCTCACTCACTCACTCACACACACACACACACAAACACACACACACACACACACACACACACACACACACACACACACACAACCTCTCACTGCTCTCCCAGCACCGCTGGTCAGTGTGTGATTCACCTCACTGTGTGTTCACTGTGTGCTGTGTGTGTTCACTAATTCGGTTAAATTGGGTTACATGCAGAGAAATTAATTTCTCTCACGGGATCAAAAAAGTGTATATTCTATTGATCCATTTGTCTCTACCCCCTCTGTCTCTCTCTCTCTCTCTCTCTCTCTCTCTCTCTCTCTCTCTCTCTCTCTCAGCTGCATTGTTCCCCCTCCCCCGTTCTTTCCACACAGACACACACACACACACACACACACACACACACACTCTCTCTCCCTTCCTTGATCCACATGAAAATGAATGGCCAGATTTGCCATGAGTCGGTCAAGAATGACAGTGTGATGTAAAGTAAAAGGTAAAGAAAAAGTCATGTGTATGATGATTTTATTCAGGTTAAGTCATTTTTAGTGATTGAATTGGGGACTGACTAAGCCAGACCCAAGTTCTTATCCTCACAAAAATGCTTGGTTGGAATAGCATGTAATAACCAGAATACAGAAAAGTCAAACAATCATGACTTAGTTATGTTTTGTTTACATCAAGACACACACACACATTAAATACAGCAACAGGTTTTATGAATTCAATGATCTGAAGCAAAGATATTGATGTAAGCCTTACAGATGCATGATTTAAAGTACACCAATCAACACACTGGTTATCTGGTGTTAGTGCTACCACTAGTCAGAGACAGAGCTCTGGCTTAGAGTGTGGCTTAGGGACTCTAGAGCCCACCTAGCGCATTGTCTGTTGTGGTTGACACATACATTCACGAAAATGAACCAAATTTGGTGGGCATGTGTGTTATTGCTATAGCTATTCAGAGACAGCGATCTGGCCAAGGGTGTCTTAGGGACTGTATAACGCCACCTAGCGCATTGTCTGTTGTGTTTGACACACATTCACGAAAATGAACCAAATTTGGTGGGCTTGTGCGTAATTGCTATCGATAGTCAGAGATAGAGCTCTGGCCTGGGGTGTGGCTTAGGGACTCTATAGCGCCACCTAGCGTGTTGTCTGTTGTGGTTGACACATACATTCAGGAAAATTGACCAAATTTGGTGGGCATGTGTGTTGCTCATGCACATGCCCACCAACACGTACATGTTGCTTTGTTAGATTCCGAAATGTCACATGTCTCCGCACCGCAGGTGCTCGGGCCCGCCATCGCCGCTTGCGGCTATATTTATTATTATTATTACACATTGCCCATTTCCCAGCCAACCATACACTCCAGAGTTCTGAAATTTGGCACACTCATTCAACTTCAAATTTGCCCGAATCTATTAAATTTACAGACAACAAACCCCAAAACTCCAGCGCCACCAACAGGTCAGGCTGAATTTTTCTAAAAGTTACCCAGGTCTCACATTTTGTCCATTTCTTACCAAACTTGTCACACATGACCTTCAGACAAGGCCACTCAAGACTTATCACTTTGTTAATAAATATTCATAAGCGTTTGCCTGTCACAGCCAATCAAAGTTGGTGACGCACCAAAAAACAGCATGTGAACCTATTCTCTATGTAACCAAAGAACCATACAGTAAAAAGTTGGGATATTTGGTACACTTATTCTCCCTAAGCCAATGACCACATACCTCAATTTTCAGACCCCAGAGCCCAAAACTCCAGCGCCACCAACAGGTCAAAATTCATCAATTTTTCAACAACATTAATGCAAATAACTCTAAAATGCTTAGACCTATCAAGCTGAAACTTGCTCAGTACATTAACGCAATAGGTATAGCCCCACCCACCAATTAACAAGACTTTTCCACAAACGCTGTAGCGCCACCAATAGACCAAGGTCAAAACTTTCAAAAAGTTTCACAGGTCAGAGATTTCATCCGATTCTCACCAAACTTGTCACACATGACCTTCAGACAAGGCCACTCAAGACTTATCACTTTGTTAATAAATATTCATAAGCGTTTGCCTGTCACAGCCAATCAAAGTTGGTGACGCACCAAAAAACAGCATGTGAACCTATTCTCTATGTAACCAAAGAACCATACAGTAAAAAGTTGGGATATTTGGTACACTTATTCTCCCTAAGCCAATGACCACATACCTCAATTTTCAGACCCCAGAGCCCAAAACTCCAGCGCCACCAACAGGTCAAAATTCATACATTTTTCAACAACATTAATGCAAATAACTCAAAAATGCTTAGACCTATCAAGCTGAAACTTGCTCAGTACATTAACGCAATAGGTATAGCCCCACCCACCAATTAACAAGACTTTTCCACAAACGCTGTAGCGCCACCAATAGACCAAGATCAAAACTTTCAAAAAGTTTCACAGGTCAGAGATTTCATCCGATTCTCACCAAAATTTGCACAGACAATCTTCAGACCATGACTTATCATTGCATTGCTTTATGGAACAATTGACGGAAGTGCTCGCCTGTAACAGCCAATCCAATTTGGCGGCGAAGCCGCCACACAGGAAGTGAACCTATATCTCTGCAAGGCTTTCACGTATCAAGACCAAACTTAGAACATGGGCTCAGAACCCAATTAAGAGAAGCCTCAACAACTTTGGTGCCCATTGACAACTGTGGGGGCGCTATAGTAACAGGAAGTAGGCTCATATCTCAGCGATGCTTACACGTATCGAAACCAAACTTGGTATATGGACTTGGGACCCCACCCTGAGGACGTACAATACATTTGGTGCACTCTGACCACTAGGGGCGCTATAATTAGTAAAACTTTCTCGTATCAACACCAAACTTGGTACGTGGACTTGTGAGCACATCCGGAGGACCTTCACTAAATTTGGTGACGTTTGAACACTAGGGGCGCTATAATAAACAACACTTTCACCTATCGACAACAAACTTGGTAAGTGGACTTAGGAACACATCCCAAAGACACACACACAAAAACAAAAAAAATAGAAATTAATTTTGCCTATTTTCTTCACATCCACTCTCTCTCTGTCTCAAACCCAGACACAAGCACACACACCCTCCTCTATGGTGGTCGAGGGGGGGGGGGTTCCATTTGCACACGCCCACTCTCCCATGTCATGTCTTTTGACCACTAGGGGGTTGCTATAATCACAGGAAGTCAGCTTATTTTTCATTAATGCTTTCATCTCTCTCTCTCTCAAACCCAGACACAAGCACACACACCCTCCTCTATGGTGGTCGTGGGGGGGGGGGGGGTTTCCATTTGCACGCGCCCACTCTCCCATTTCATGTCTTTTGACCACTAGGGGGGCGCTATAATCACAGGAAGTCAGCTCATTTTTCATTAATGCTTTCATCTCTCTCGCTCTCTAACCCAGACACAAGCACACACACCCTCCTCTATGGTGGTCGTAGGGGGGGGGGGGGGGGGGGGGGTTCCATTTGCAAACGGCCACTCTCCCATTTCATGTCTTTTGACCACTAGGGGGGTGCTAGAATCACAGGAAGTCAGCTCATTTTTCATTAATGCTTTCATATCTCTCGCTCTCTAACCCAGACACAAGCACACACACCCTCCTCTATGGTGGTCGTGGGGGGGGGGTCCATTTGCACATGCCCACTCTCCCATGTCATGTCTTTTGACCACTATGGGGGCGCTATAATCACAGAAAGTCAGCTCATTTTTCAGTAACGCTTTCATCTCTCTCTCTCTCTCTCTCAAGCCCAGACAAAAGCACACAAATACTCCTCTATGGTGGTCACAGGGGGAGGGGCGGAGGGGGGGTTGTCTTTCCAAATTTCCAAAGCTTGGCCCCCACATTGCTGCTCGCAGCTTTAATTAGGGGCCAAGCAGCGAAGCTGCGAAGGCACCTATTGTGTTTGTCTTTGTTCTTATTATTATTATTCTGACATGGAAGTCAATGGCAGCCCATAGAACCGACTACGGGAAAGTTGTGAAATTTGGCACACTGATTAGGGACAGTCCCATGATTCATGTCACCAAATTTCATGTCGGCACCTCAAACCCTCTAGCGCCACCAACAGGTCAAAGTTGGACGTGCGTCTACGCATGTAACTTTTGACCTGTTTGTCCAATTTTCAAAAATCAGGTAGTTTTGGATTCCTTGGACCTGCCCGAGTTCAACGCACCCTATGACGTCATTTTCCGCCATGATGGATTTTCCGCCATTTTGGATTTCATCAAAAACACTTGAAAGCCTACTACTCTCACAAATTTTGTCCGACCAACACCAAACTTGACGTGGAGCATCCACAGAATATGTTTTGCCAACACATTGCTTTTCGTCTTCGGAAGTATTACCGTTCGCTCAAAACAGCGAATCGAAATTCGCGGCGAAGCCGCCAAACAGGAAGTGGGCTCATATTTAAGCAACCCATGCACGCATCAAAGCCAAACTTGGTACATGGACTCCTGACCCCATCAGAATGAAGCTCAAGAAATCTGGTGACCTTTGACCTCTAGGGGGCACTGTAATTCAGAAACATGCCTTTTGGCCTGTGGCTGCTGTTGTGCTTAGAATTACAATGTACTAGTGATGTCTAGTAATACTTTGGAAGATACTTATGTCGACAGATGACAACTTGTGACATCAACGTAACTGATTTGGCCGCCATATTGGATTTAATCAAAAACACTAACAAATTTCCCTAGGTCACAAATTTCCACTGATCCTCACCAAAATTGGCACAGACCATCTTCAGACCATGCTTTGTTAGTGTTTTGATTTCTGTAACAATTGACAGAAGCGTTTGCCCGTCGCAGCCAATCGAAATTCGCGACGAAGCCGCCAAACAGGAAGTGAGCCCATATCTTAGCTGCCTTTGCATCTATCAACACCAAACTTAGTATATGTACTTGTGACCCAATTGGGACGAAGCCCAATACATTTGGTGACCTTTGACCTCTAGGGTGTGAAGCCTCCAAACAGGAAGTGAGCTCATATCTTAGCAACCTTTGAATCTATCAAAACTAAACTTAGTGCATGGACTCGTGACCCGATCGTGAGGACGCTCAAGACATTTGGTGACCTTTGACCTTTAGGATAGCTTCAATTAGCAAAAATGCAAGTTGGCTTGTAACTTTTGACGTGTTAGACATGAAACTTGTTCTGACTGCTTACGGCCATATGTCTCATTGCCGCATTGAGCCAACAGCGTCGAGTTGCCGTGGTTACTCCGGCCTACTGCTTGGCCCCTACATTGCTGCTTGCAGCTATATTTATTATTATTATTACACATTGCCCATTTCCCAGCCAACCATACACTCCAGAGTTCTGAAATTTGGCACACTCATTCAACTTCAAATTTGCCCGAATCTATTAAATTTACAGACAACAAACCCCAAAACTCCAGCGCCACCAACAGGTCAGGCTGAATTTTTCTAAAAGTTACCCAGGTCTCAAATTTTGTCCATTTCTTACCAAACTTGTCACACATGACCTTCACACAAGGCCACTCAAGACTTATCATTTTGTTAATAAATATTCAAAAGCGTTTGCCTGTCACAGCCAATCAAAGTTGGTGACGCACCAAAAAACAGCATGTGAACCTATTATCTATGTAACCAAAGAACCATACAGTAAAAAGTTGGGATTTTTTGGTACACTTATTCTCCCTAAGCCAATGACCACATACCTCAATTTTCAGACCCCAGAGCCCAAAACTCCAGCGCCACCAACAGGTCAAAATTCATCAATTTTTCAACAACATTAATGCAAATAACTCTAAAATGCGTAGACCTATCAAGCTGAAACTTGCTCAGTACATTAACGCAATAGGTATAGCCCCACCCACCAATTAACAAGACCTTTCCACAAACGCTGTAGCGCCACCAATAGACCAAGGTCAAAACTTTCAAAAAGTTTCACAGGTCAGAGATTTCATCCGATTCTCACCAAACTTGTCACACATGACCTTCAGACAAGGCCACTCAAGACTTATCACTTTGTTAATAAATATTCATAAGCGTTTGCCTGTCACAGCCAATCAAAGTTGGTGACGCACCAAAAAACAGCATGTGAACCTATTCTCTATGTAACCAAAGAACCATACAGTAAAAAGTTGGGATATTTGGTACACTTATTCTCCCTAAGCCAATGACCACATACCTCAATTTTCAGACCCCAGAGCCCAAAACTCCAGCGCCACCAACAGGTCAAAATTCATCAATTTTTCAACAACATTAATGCAAATAACTCTAAAATGCTTAGACCTATCAAGCTGAAACTTGCTCAGTACATTAACGCAATAGGTATAGCCCCACCCACCAATTAACAAGACTTTTCAACAAACGCTGTAGCGTCACCAACAGACCAAGATCAGAACTTTCAAAAAGTTTCACAGGTCACAAATTTCATCCGATTCTCACCAAAATTTGCACACACCATCTTCAGACCATGCCTTCTTATTGCATTGCTTTTTGGAACAATTGACAGAAGTGCTCGCCTCTAACAGCCAATCCAAATTGGCGGTGAAGCCGCCACACAGTAAGTGAACCTACATCTCAGCAAGGCTTTCACGTATCAAGACTTGGGAACACATCCCAAGGACACACACACACACAAAAAAAAAAAATTAGAAACTAATTTGGGCTATTTTCTTAACATCCACTCTCTCTCTGTCCCAAACCCAGACAAAAGCACACACACTCTCCTCTATGGTGGTTGTGGGGGGCGGGGGTTCCATTTGCACACACCCACTCTTCCATTTCATGTGTTTTGACCACTAGGGGGGCATTATATTCACAGTAACTCAGCTCATTTTTCATTAATGCTTTCATCGGAAGTTAGCTCATTTGTCATTAATGCTTTTATCTCACGCTCTGAAACCCAGACACAAGCACATACACCTTCCTCTATGGTGGTCATGGGGGGGGGGGGTTAGCTTTCCCACATTTTCCCATGGACTTCCTGGATGACCACTACGTCTGTCCACCTACTAGGTGGTAAGACACCTGGGATTTTCCGCTGCTGTGCCTCAGCCGGAGGCCATGTGAATCTTAGCAATGCCACAGCCTCGAAAGGGATAGAGGGACTTACTCACTGTTAAACATCCTGCTGGTTCATTCTCTATATATAGCCCACTCTCGCCACAGTTTTCTCTGCGACGGTGGGTGAAAATTTGGACGATTTGGAGCTGAGCATTGTGGGTAAATCCCTCCCAAAGAGTTTATTGGGAGCCAAGCAACAATGCAAATATCTCTGCTATGCTTGAACCTATCAAGCTGAAACTTTATGGAGTGGGATAGCTGTCAAAATATTCGTGTCCATAGATTTGATACTCGTGCGTATTTGCCTGTAGTTGTGCATAAAATAAATATTTGTGAATTCTCGAGTGAGTCCAGTCGTGCATAAAATATATTGTGTGTATTTTATCCATCAGAATACGGATGGGAAAAAAATATGAATTCAAAAATTACAAGTACGAAATCAAATTTTACAGGTAGGCTTTCATTTATGAGTACGACTTCGCACAAGTGACTGAACTGTCAAAATACGTCATCGCCGCATTCAGAGGCATTACTTGTTGAGAAAAGAAACATAGATCGAGATCATGACTGCGCATGCGCTGAATATAACGCCATCTGGGGGCAGCGGGCATTGTTTCTTTTAGGTCTGTGGCAGCGGTACCGCAGCCATGACCGCAGCTTGCAGTTGACAAGTCAGTGCTAACGTTTATGATAGCTACCAGTGGAGTTGAACAAATCGTCTTTTCACCCCCTTCGTTTTATTGCTTACGGTGTCTGGAAGAACCGGTTCGGCTGTTACAACAGCAGTGGGGAAATACTTTCTTAGAATGATGATGATGGACAGTGGGGCTCGAGAAAGTCCCCTGATCAAAGTGGGGAATGAAAGAAGAAGTTTGAGAACCACTGCAGGCTAGCGCCCCAAAATAATTAACTAGGCTTTTGCTCTTCCACTTGTTTAGTTTTTTGGTTAGAAAACAAGCATCCCAAATCAAATCAAGAAATATTCTTGACTGATTGTCAATATCAAAACAATTGTGACACATTAAAATTCTTATAATGTATTTTTCACTGGCTATGGCTCCTAACTGATGCATAGATAGACCTAAATATATGGATGGATAGATAGCCTACAGATTACAGAACATCTATGATTCTGTAAATAGCTATATTGTATTGGATGTGAGTTGTAGCCTATCGGTCTACAACACCAGTAAATGACATTGAGAAACCCATACTGGTATATTATATTCACCTGTTCCGTTCCAGCAACAGCTTTGGATCTTTTAAGAGGGGTCTTAAGGCATATTTGTTTAATATGCACTTAGTCCTTTGAGTTTGTGATGTGTTGTGGTTTGTATAATAGTATTGTTTTGTTATAATTTGTCCATTGATAGAATTTGACATTTATTTTGCTATTGTCCTTAAATTTAGCCATACCATGCTTTAGTTATTATTATTATATATAATTAGGCTACCTGAGTGACTTATTTGATTGCTATTCTCATTTCACTGTTTTATTTCTCATTAGGTTAGTGCTTAATATTATTGTTTTACTGATAATATTACTATTCTCCCTATTTTGTAATTGTTCACTGTTAATTTAATTTGTATTGTTATTTATTTGTATGTCGCTTTGGACAAAGGCGTCTGCTAAATAACCATAACCATAACCATAACCTGTGTAACAACCATAATAGCATATGTTGTGGTCTAGGCTATGGGCCCGTGTGTCTGGCAAGGGGCCTGCACTTAAAGATTGTACTGATACCTTTTGCACCCATTTTTTTGGGTGGCCCTCAAAATCTATGATGTAGAGGTGAATGTCTGCAGAATACTGCAGACCACTACAGTTTTAAGGCAACGAAATACTGTGACAAACTGATCAGTGTAGGCCTATGCTTTGGATGGCAAAGACTCAAAATGTACACAGGCTTGGGCATGGACAGCTTTTGGCAACTTTTGTACGCCATTATTGTAATAATTGAATGTGTAATGAGATTTACCCCCAACCAGAGGGCTGCTGTTCTGGTATACAGTAGCTACCTGTTAACTACAATGTGTGTGATACGAACATCAGTAGAGGAGATAATGAAAAGTCATGCTACACTTGTATGCTGACCGAGTTTATTAAATGAAATAAGTTTCTTTACAAAGCCTTGTTACTTACAACTACAAATACTTGTAGTACAGTATAACATTACAATTATGTTTTTTCACTCACAACTAAGGACCATCAAGTTAGCTGTCCCTGAACAACTGTTGCTTTTTCTAATGATGCTTCGTCCATACTTCCACACTGGGATCCGTTGATAAATCTATACTTACCTTTTGAATCACTACTGTTTAGTGTATCTTTTTTTCCCATATTCCACACAGGGATTTATTCAATTAATCTATTCTTACCTTTTGATTAACTACTGTTTAGTGTCTTTTTAACACATACTTCCACACAGGGATTTATTGATTAATCTGTGCCTACCTTTTGAAAGGCTACTTTTTAGTGTACCTTTTTGGCCCTTATATCCGCACAGAGAATTATATTTATATTTGAATTATTACTTTAAATTTGAGTCATTACGGTTGATATCCTGTCTAAATATTAGTAGCTGGGCTGGGCATGTTTGAACCTTTTTGTACATATGGCCAATCCAAACCTTTCTCATCTGTCGTCCCTCCTTGGTGGAACCCACTACCTGTTCCTACTAGAGCAGGGACATCCCTCGCCATCTTCAAAAATGTCTGAAAACCCAGGTCTTCAGAGAACATCTCCTCTGATAGCACTACCACAGACAATTGCACTCATCGATGCACTTACTGTACTACCTACTACACTCATTGATGCACTTAAATTGTCGTTAGAATTGCTCTTAAAAGCTTTAAATGTTTCTACCATGTTGTAAGTCGCGTTGGCTAAAAAGCCTCAGCCAAATGTAATGTAATATGGTCTTATCATTTGCATTGTCATTTTGTAATAGTAATATAACAACAATTTGTATGTGATACATGTATTGTAGAAATTAAATGAAGTGACTTTATCAAGTTCAAATAAACTGTAATTAATACATCAACAAATGTTCTTTATTCCATTGTGCACAAATTCCAAGCACATGATGTGTCCTCTTGTAAAGGCTGAGGACATCTTCTTTTGGGAGGTGCTCTTCCAGATGACAATGACCCCTGATAAAATACAACAAAAGAGAAAAGGAAATTACTTACATGTAGACTATAACTCAGCACAACAACAAATTTAACCCAAAAACAATCATGAACATTTTGCCCAACATCTACATCAAATATCCAAGTGAGAGTTTTAAATGTGAGTGCTACCCAAAAACTGTTTATTATAATACTGAATCGGAGTAAAACACACTAAGATCTTTCCAAACAGTTGATTATTTCATGGTTAACGTTACCAAAGAGGGAAAGCAATCTTGCTAGCAACTAGCATAGTGTCGCCTGCCCCCGACCTCCATCATCCGTTTTCTGTTTGTAATGTAACCATGTTGATTAGATGGCCACCATGGCTGCCCTACCGCAGAGCGGTAGATAGTTCAAGCGAATAATTTTTCGATAGTGCCATTTAGTTGATGGAGATAAGTATTCTGGCGACTCCTAAGTTCCTAGCATATACTAAGTTTTGCTTCTACGTCAAATATTTGGTGCCATGTCTTGACACACCAACACAGATAGCGTTAAAGTTAGCTGATGTTTCGCCATAGAAGACTATACAACAGCGTGCTAGTCATTGTGGCAACTGGCAAGATTATACTGTTGAACAAAACTTACCGTGACATGTTTGTTCTGAACGTTTATGTTCACAATCCACTCCACTTCTGACGAACAGCTTGTTCTTCGGCTCGCTGGGAAGCTGCAGTGCTATTAGCTAGTGCTTATGGTGTCAACACGGTAATAACGGTGAACTTATACATTTTTGTTCCATATCTCTATCTCCCCACTGCTGTTGTAACAGCCGAACACACAACAGGTTCTTCCCGACACTGTAAGCCAAAAAAAAGACGATTTGTTCAACTCCACAGGTAGCTATCACAAACGTTAGCACTGACTTGCTAACACTGCAAGCTGCGGTGACAGTGCGATCATGGCTGCGGCAACGCTGCCCCCAGATGGCGTTATCTTCAGCGCAAGCGCAGTCTTGATCTCGATCTATGTTTCTTTTCTCAACAAGTAATGTCTCTGAATGCGGCGATGACGTATTTTGACAGTTCAGTCACTTGTGCGAAGTCGTACTCATAAATGAAAGCCTACCTGTAAAATTTGATTTCGTACTTGTAATTTTTGAATTCGTATTTTTTTCCCATCCGTATTCTGATGGATAAAATACACACAATATATTTTATGCACGACTGGACTCATTTGAGAACTCACAAATATGTATTTTATGCACGACTACAGACAAATACGCATGTGCATCAAATCTATGGACACGAATATTCTGACAGCTATCCCACTCCATAAAACTTGCTCAGTGTATTAAGGCAAAAGTCAAGGCCCCACCCACCAATTAACAAGACTTTTCCATGATTGCTGTAGCGCCACCAACAGACCAAGGTCAAAACTTCCAAAAAGTTTCACAGGTCTCAAATTTCATCCGATTCTCACCAAAATTTGCACACATCATCTTCAGACCATGCTTTCTTATTGCCTTGCTTTGTGGAACAATTGACGGAAGTGCTGGCCTCTAACAGCCAATCCAAATTGGCGGCGAAGCCGCCACACAGGAAGTGAACCTATATCTCAGCAAGGCTTTCATGTACCAAGACCAAACTTAGAACATGGGCTCAGAACCCTATTAAGAGAGGCCTCAATAACTTTGGTGCCCTTTGACAACTGTGGGGGCGCTATAGTAACAGGAAGTAGGCTCATATCTCAGCAACGGTTTCAAGTATCAAAACCAAACTTGGTATATGGACTTGGGACCCCACCCTGAGGACGCACAATACATTTGGAGTACTCTGACCACTAGGGGCGCTATAATTAGCAAAACTTTCTCGGATCAACACCAAACTTGGCACGTGGACTTGTGGGCACATCCTGAGGACCTACACTAAATTTGGTGACGTTTGAACACTAGGGGCGCTATAATTAGCAAAACTTTCTCGTATCAACACCAAATTTGGTATGTGGACTTGTGAGCACATCCTGAGGACCTACACTAAATTTGGTGACGTTTGAACACTAGGGGCGCTATAATAAACAACACTTTCACCTATCGAAACAAAACTTGGTAAGTGGACTTAGGAACACATCCCAAGGACACACACACACAAAAAAAAATTGAAATTAATTTTGGCTATTTTCTTCACATCTACTCTCTCTCTGTCTCAAACCCAGACACAAGCACACACACCCTCCTCTATGGTGGTCGTGGGGGGGTTCCATTTGCACATGCCCACTCTCCCATGTCATGTCTTTTGACCACTAGGGGGGCGCTATAATCACAGGAAGTCAGCTCATTTTTCATTAATGCTTTCATCTCTCTCTCTCTCTAACCCAGACACAAGCACACACAACCTCCTCTATGGTGGTCGTAGGGTGGGGGGTTCCATTTGCACACGCCCACTCTCCCATTTCATGTCTTTTGACCACTAGGGGGGCGCTATAATCACAGGAAGTCAGCTCATTTTTCATTAATGCTTTCATCTCTCTCGCTCTCTAACCCAGACACAAGCACACACACCCTCCTCTATGGTGGTCGTGGGGGGGGGGGGGCGTTCCATTTGCACACGCCCACTCTCCCATTTCATGTCTTTTGACCACTAGGGGGGCGCTATAATCACAGGAAGTCAGCTCATTTTTCATTAATGCTTTCATCTCTCTCGCTCTCTAACCCAGACACAAGCACACACACCCTCCTCTATGGTGTTCGTGGGGGGGGGGGGGCGTTCCATTTGCACACGCCCACTCTCCCATGTCATGTCTTTTGACCACTAGGGGGGTGCTATAATCACAGGAAGTCAGCTCATTTTTCAGTAACGCTTTCATCTCTCTCTCTCTCTCAAGCCCAGACAAAAGCACACAAATACTCCTCTATGGTGGTCACAGGGGGAGGGGCAGAGGGGAGTTTGTCTTTCCAAATTTCCAAAGCTTGGCCCCCACATTGCTGCTCGCAGCTTTAATTGGGGGCCAAGCAGCGAAGCTGCGAGGACCCCATTGTGTTTGTTGGTTTTCTTATTATTATTATTATTATTATTATTATTATTATTATTATTCGTCTGCCATGGGAGTCAATGGCAGCCCATAGAACCGACTGGTGAAAAGTTGTGAAATTTGGCACACTTATTCTACTCACAATTCTAAGAACTTTCACCAACTTATAGACTCTTAACCTCAAACCTCTAGCGCCACCAACAGGTCAAACTCATCAATTTCTCAACAACATTAATGCAAATAACTCTAAAATGCTTAGACCTATCAAGCTGAAACTTGCTCAGTGTATTAAGGCAAAAGGTATGGCCCCACCCACCAATTAACAAGACTTTTCCATTAACGCTGTAGCGCCACCAACAGACCAAGATCAGAACTTTCAAAAAGTTTCACAGGTCACAAATTTCATCCGATTCTCACCAAAATTTGTACACCCCATCTTCAGACCATGCCTTCTTCCCGAATTGCTTTTTGGAAGAATTGACAAAACAATTTGCGCGTAACAGCCAATCAAAATTGGCGGCGAAGCCGCCACACAGACATTAAACCCATATCTCTATGGAAGCCTTAGAACCATACAGTAAAAACTTCTGAAATTTAATACACATATTCCTCTATGGCCAATGACCACTTTCCCCAATTTACAGACTCTTAACCTTAAACCTCTAGCGCCACCAACAGGTCAAAATTAATCAATTTCTCAACAACATTAATGCAAATAACTCTAAAATGCTTAGACCTATCAAGCTGAAACTTGCTCAGTGTATTAACGCAAAAGGTATAGCCCCACCCACCAATTAACAAGACTTTTTCACAAACGCTGTAGCGCCACCAGCAGGACAAGGTCAAAAACGGTTAAAAAGTCTCACAGGTCACAAATTTCATCCGATTCTCACCAAAATCTGCACACACCATCTTTAGACCATGATTTATTATTGCCTTGCTTTATGGAACAATTGACGGAAGTGCTCGCCTGTAACAGCCAATCCAAATTGGCGGCGAAGCCGCCACACAGGAAGTGAACCTATATCTCTGCAAGGCTTTCACATATCAAGACCAAACTTAGAACCTGGGCTCAGAACCCAATTAAGAGAAGCCTCAACAACTTTGGTGCCCTTTGACAACTGTGGGGGCGCTAGAGTAACAGGAAGTAGGCTCATATCTCAGCAATGCTTTCACGTATCGAAACCAAACTTGGTATATGGACTTGGGACCCCACCCTGAGGACGCACAATGCATTTGATGTACTCTGACCACTAGGGGCGCTATAATTGGCAAAACTTTCTCGTATCGACACCAAACTTGGTACATGGACTTGTGAGCACATCCTGAGGACCTACACTAAATTTGGTGACGTTTGACCACTAGGGGCGCTATAATTAGCAAAACTTTCTCGCATCAACACCAAACTTGGTACGTGGACTTGTGAGCACATCCTGAGGACCTGCACTAAATTTGGTGACGTTTGACCACTAGGGGCGCTATAATTAGCAAAACTTTCTCGAATCAACACCAAACTTGGTACGTGGACTTGTGACTCCATCAGAAGGACACTCAAGAAATTGGGTGACCTTTGACCTCTAGGGGGCGCTGTAATTCAGAAACATGCCTTTTGGCCTGTTTTGGGGGGGGGGGGGGGGTTGGGGGGGGTGGGGGGGGTGGGGGGTGACTTTCCCACATTTTCCCATGGACTTCCTGGATGACCACTACGTCTGTCCACCTACCGGGTGGTGAGACACCTGGGATTGTCCGCTGCTGTGCCTCAGCCCGAGGCCATGTTAATCTTAGCAATGCCACAACCCTTTGAAAGGATGAAGTGGACTTACTCACTGTTAAACATCCTGCTAGTTCATTCTCTATATATAGCCCACTCTTACCAGAGTTGTCTCTGCGACAGTGTGTGGACGATTGAGAGCTTAGCATTGTGGGTAAATCACACTCTAAGAGTTTATTGGGGGCCAAGCAACAATATTAATGCAAATATCTCTGCTATGCTTGAACCTACCTGTAATTCAGAAACATGCCTTTTGGCCTGTAGGCCTGTTTTGGCCTTCAGGCCTTTACATACCTGATGGGAACTCTGGCCTTTTGACCTGCCTGCTTGGCCCCCACATTGCTGCTTGCAGCTATATTTGGGGGCCAAGCAGCGAAGCTGCGAGGCAACCCATAGTGATTGTACGTATTCTTATTATTATTATTATTATTATTATTATTACACATTGCCCATTTCCCAGCCAACCATACACTCCAGAGTTCTGAAATTTGGCACACTCATTCAACTTCAAATTTGCCCGAATCTATTAAATTTACAGACAACAAACCCCAAAACTCCAGCGCCACCAACAGGTCAGGCTGAATTTTTCTAAAAGTTACCCAGGTCTCAAATTTTGTCCATTTCTTACCAAACTTGTCACACATGACCTTCACACAAGGCCACTCAAGACTTATCAGTTTGTTAATTAATATTCAAAAGCGTTTGCCTGTCACAGCCAATCAAAGTTGGCAACGCACCAAAAAACAGCATGTGAACCTATACTCTATGTAACCAAAGAACCATACAGTAAAAAGTTGGGTAATTTGGTACACTTATTCTCCCTGAGCCAATGACCACTTACCTCAATTTCCAGACCCCAGAGCCCAAAACTCCAGCGCCACCAACAGGTCAAAATTCATCAATTTTTCAACAACATTAATGCAAATAACTCTAAAATGCTTAGACCTATCAAGCTGAAACTTGCTCAGTACATTAACGCAATAGGTATAGCCCCACCCACAAATTAACAAGACTTTTCCACAAAAGCTGTAGCGCCACCAATAGACCAAGGTCAAAACTTTCAAAAAGTTTCACAGGTCAGAGATTTCATCCGATTCTCACCAAACTTGTCACACATGACCTTCAGACAAGGCCACTCAAAACTTATCACTTTGTTAATAAATATTCATAAGCGTTTGCCTGTCACAGCCAATCAAAGTTGGTGACGCACCAAAAAACAGCATGTGAACCTATTCTCTATGTAACCAAAGAACCATACAGTAAAAAGTTGGGATATTTGGTACACTTATTCTCCCTAAGCCAATGACCACTTTCCCCAATTTACAGACTCTTAACCTCAAACCTCTAGCGCCACCAACAGGTCAAAATTCATCAATTTCTCAACAACATTAATGCAAATAACTCTAAAATGCTTAGACCTATCAAGCTGAAACTTGCTCAGTGTATTAACGCAAAAGGTATAGCCCCACCCACCAATTAACAAGACTTTTCAACAAACGCTGTAGCGCCACCAATAGACCAAGATCAGAACTTTCAAAAAGTTTCACAGGTCACACATTTCATCCGATTCTCACCAAAATTTGCACACACCATCTTCCGACCATGACTTATAATTGCATTGCTTTATGGAACAATTGACGGAAGTGCTCGCCTGTAACAGCCAATCCAAATTGGCGGCGAAGCCGCCACACAGGAAGTGAACCTATATCTCAGCAAGGCTTTCACGTATCAAGACAAAACTTAGAACATGGGCTCAAAACCCAATTAAGAGAAGCCTCAACAACTTTGGTGCCCTTTGACAACTGTGGGGGCGCTATAGTAACAGGAAGTAGGCTCAAATCTCAGCAATGCTTTCACGTATCGAAACCAAACTTGGTATATGGACTTGGGACCCCACCCTGAGGACGCACAATACATTTCATGTACTCTGACCACTAGGGGCGCTATAATTAGCAAAACTTTCTCGTATCAACACCAAACTTGGTAGGTGGACTTGTGAGCACATCCGGAGGACCTACACTAAATTTGGTGACGTTTGAACACTAGGGGCGCTATAATAAACAACACTTTCACCTATCGACACCAAACTTGGTAAGTGGACTTAGGAACACATCCCAAGGACACACACACAAAAACAAAAAAAATAGAAATTAATTTTGCCTATTTTCTTCACATCCACTCTCTCTCTGTCTCAAACCCAGACACAAGCACACACACCCTCCTCTATGGTGGTCGAGGGGGGGGGGGTTCCATTTGCACACGCCCACTCTCCCATGTCATGTCTTTTGACCACTAGGGGGGCGCTATAATCACAGGAAGTCAGCTCATTTTTCATTAATGCTTTCATCTCTCTCTCTCTCTCAAACCCAGACACAAGCACACACACCCTCCTCTATGGTGGTCGTGGGGGGGGGGGGTTCCATTTGCACACGCCCACTCTCCCATGTCATGTCTTTTGACCAATAGGGGGGCGCTATAATCACAGGAAGTCAGCTCATTTTTCATTAATGCTTTCATCTCTCTCTCTCTCAAACCCAGACACAAGCACACACACCCTCCTCTATGGTGGTCGTGGGGGGGGGGGGGGGGGGGTTCCATTTGCACACGGCCACTCTCCCATTTCATGTCTTTTGACCACTAGGGGGGTGCTAGAATCACAGGAAGTCAGCTCATTTTTCATTAATGCTTTCATATCTCTCGCTCTCTAACCCAGACACAAGCACACACACCCTCCTCTATGGTGGTCGTGGGGGGGGGGGGGGGTTCCATTTGCACATGCCCACTCTCCCATGTCATGTCTTTTGACCACTATGGGGGCGCTTTAATCACAGAAAGTCAGCTCATTTTTCAGTAACGCTTTCATCTCTCTCTCTCTCTCTCAAGCCCAAACAAAAGCACACAAATACTCCTCTATGGTGGTCACAGGGGGAGGGGCGGAGGGGGGGTTGTCTTTCCAAATTTCCAAAGCTTGGCCCCCACATTGCTGCTCGCAGCTTTAATTATTATTATTATTACACATTGCCCATTTCCCAGCCAACCATACACTCCAGAGTTCTGAAATTTGGCACACTCATTCAACTTCAAATTTGCCCGAATCTGTTAAATTTACAGACAACAAACCCCAAAACTCCAGCGCCACCAACAGGTCAGGCTGAATTTTTCTAAAAGTTACCCAGGTCTCACATTTTGTCCATTTCTTACCAAACTTGTCACACATGACCTTCAGACAAGGCCACTCAAGACTTATCACTTTGTTAATAAATATTCATAAGCGTTTGCCTGTCACAGCCAATCAAAGTTTGTGACGCACCAAAAAACAGCATGTGAACCTATTCTCTATGTAACCAAAGAACCATACAGTAAAAAGTTGGGATATTTGGTACACTTATTCTCCCTAAGCCAATGACCACATACCTCAATTTTCAGACCCCAGAGCCCAAAACTCCAGCGCCACCAACAGGTCAAAATTCATCAATTTTTCAACAACATTAATGCAAATAACTCTAAAATGCTTAGACCTATCAAGCTGAAACTTGCTCAGTACATTAACGCAATAGGTATAGCCCCACCCACCAATTAACAAGACTTTTCCACAAACGCTGTAGCGCCACCAATAGACCAAGGTCAAAACTTTCAAAAAGTTTCACAGGTCAGAGATTTCATCCGATTCTCACCAAACTTGTCACACATGACCTTCAGACAAGGCCACTCAAGACTTATCACTTTGTTAATAAATATTCATAAGCGTTTGCCTGTCACAGCCAATCAAAGTTGGTGACGCACCAAAAAACAGCATGTGAACCTATTCTCTATGTAACCAAAGAACCATACAGTAAAAAGTTGGGATATTTGGTACACTTATTCTCCCTAAGCCAATGACCACATACCTCAATTTTCAGACCCCAGAGCCCAAAACTCCAGCGCCACCAACAGGTCAAAATTCATACATTTTTCAACAACATTAATGCAAATAACTCTAAAATGCTTAGACCTATCAAGCTGAAACTTGCTCAGTGTATTAACGCAAAAGGCATAGCCCCACCCACCAATTAACAAGATTTTTCCACAAACACTGTAGCGCCACCAACAGACCAAGATCAAAACTTTCAAAAAGTTTCACAGGTCAGAGATTTCATCCGATTCTCACCAAAATTTGCACAGACAATCTTCAGACCATGACTTATCATTGCATTGCTTTATAAAACAATTGACGGAAGTGCTCGCCTGTAACAGCCAATCCAATTTGGCGGCGAAGCCGCCACACAGGAAGTGAACCTATATCTCTGCAAGGCTTTCACGTATCAAGACCAAACTTAGAACATGGGCTCAGAACCCAATTAAGAGAAGCCTCAACAACTTTGGTGCCCATTGACAACTGTGGGGGCGCTATAGTAACAGGAAGTAGGCTCATATCTCAGCGATGCTTACACGTATCGAAACCAAACTTGGTATATGGACTTGGGACCCCACCCTGAGGACGTACAATACATTTGGTGCACTCTGACCACTAGGGGCGCTATAATTAGTAAAACTTTCTCGTATCAACACCAAACTTGGTACGTGGACTTGTGAGCACATCCGAAGGACCTACACTAAATTTGGTGACGTTTGAACACTAGGGGCGCTATAATAAACAACACTTTCACCTATCGACAACAAACTTGGTAAGTGGACTTAGGAACACATCCCAAGGACACACACACAAAAACAAAAAAATAGAAATTAATTTTGCCTATTTTCTTCACATCCACTCTCTCTCTCTGTCTCAAACCCAGACACAAGTACACACACCCTCCTCTATGGTGGTCGAGGGGGGGGGGGGTTCCATTTGCACACGCCCACTCTCCCATGTCATGTCTTTTGACCACTAGGGGGGCGCTATAATCACAGGAAGTCAGCTTATTTTTCATTAATGCTTTCATCTCTCTCTCTCTCAAACCCAGACACAAGCACACACACCCTCCTCTATGGTGGTCGTGGGGGGGGGGGTTCCATTTGCACGCGCCCACTCTCCCATTTCATGTCTTTTGACCACTAGGGGGGTGCTATAATCACAGGAAGTCAGCTCATTTTTCATTAATGCTTTCATCTCTCTCGCTCTCTAACCCAGACACAAGCACACACACCCTCCTCTATGGTGGTCGTAGGGGGGGGGGGGGGGGTTCCATTTGCACACGGCCACTCTCCCATTTCATGTCTTTTGACCACTAGGGGGGTGCTAGAATCACAGGAAGTCAGCTCATTTTTCATTAATGCTTTCATATCTCTCGCTCTCTAACCCAGACACAAGCACACACACCCTCCTCTATGGTGGTCGTGGGGGGGGGTTCCATTTGCACACGCCCACTCTCCCATGTCATGTCTTTTGACCACTATGGGGGCGCTATAATCACAGAAAGTCAGCTCATTTTTCAGTAACGCTTTCATCTCTCTCTCTCTCTCTCTCAAGCCCAGACAAAAGCACACAAATAGACCTCTGAAGTTCGCCTACAAAAAAGCTGCCATCTTTGAGATTCGGTATCTGGCGATTTTTCCTATGGGAAAATAACATGGGGATTTTGAATTATCGCACCTGTTAAACTCACGCGGGCACGACATAGTCTTAAATAAAGACGTTTTCCTGAACACACTTTTGTCCTCTGCCTTCTTGTGCATACTGTGATCTCCGGTACGTGAAGTCGGCACACTTTGATTTTTGCTACCCCAGAGCTAACTGGCTAACTAACTTAATGGCAAGTTGCATTGCAAGTTAGCTCTGGGGTAGCGAAAATCAAAGTCTGCCGCTTTCGCATACCGGAGATCACAGATTCCTCTCGAAGGCAGAGGACAAAAGTGTGTTCAGGAAAACACCTGAATTTCCGATTTTGTCATCCCCGCGAGAGTTTAACAGGTGTGATAATTCCAAATCCCCATGTTAATTTCCCATAGGAAAAATCGTCAGATACCGTAACTCCTTATATGGGCAAAGATGGTAGCTTTTTTGTAGGCGAACTTCAGAGGTCTATACTCCTCTATGGTGGTCACAGGGGGAGGGGCGGAGGGGGGGTTGTCTTTCCAAATTTCCAAAGCTTGGCCCCCACATTGCTGCTCGCAGCTTTAATTAATAAGTAAACTTATGTAAAAACTGAGCACAAATTGTTACAAATAAAACCAAAATCTGTGTAATGTCATGTATAATATGCAGATTCATCCTTGACAAATTCATATTATCTTTTTGCACTGTTAGTAAATTAAACTAAGTTTGTTGTGAGCAAACAACTTATTTTAACTTATTGAAAGCAGATGCGTATTAATAACTGAGAATTTTTATCTTTCAGTAATTCAAAATCTTACTAGTTTAGATTGACTGAACTGTTTTCATAGATTACAAAAGGTCTGTCACTGGAGAAATAAAATACATATGTGTGATCAGCTTTGATGGTGACTGTGAAGCTTTCTGTGGTCCCTTGTTCGACAGACAACGTCTGCGATGCGGTCTCTGTGACCGGAGGTCGACATCAGTAACCATAGTCACGAGTCAGCTGTCATAAACATAATCTATTTTCTCCGAAAGTGAGAAGACACTTTATTAGAGGTACGATTGCAGGCAATAGGGTCAGTAGTGAAAAGGGACTAGATTAAGGAGAGCCTCCTAAAAAGTTCCACATGTTGACCCCAGAGTCCTGATCAAGGATTTTTGGTCCAAGTAGAGAAAGTCTCTCTCTTTTGCATCAGTCCTTTCGTACATCCTAAACCCG
>NC_084997.1:35695922-35815922 GCF_963854185.1 Sardina pilchardus | reverse complement strand
CCCTCACTCGGGCGAGAGTGGGAAGGATCAGACACAGAGGGGGGAAGGCATAGAGGAGCACTTTGGGCCACTGGTGAGCTAGTGCGTCTACGCCGAGAGGCGCGTTCTTGTCCTGAAGCGAGAAGTACATAGGACAATGGGCGTTTTCGCGCGATGCGAAGAGATCTACGGCTGCTCTGCCGTATCTCGCCCAAATCAGTTCTACTATCTGAGGGTGGAGGCGCCACTCTCCGAACAGAGGGTTCCCCCTCGATAGCAGATCTGCCCCGGTGTTCATTACACCTGGGACGTGTGTCGCGCGCAACGACAGAAAGTGCGGACTGCTCCACAGCAGCAGGTCGCGTGCCAGGCAGTGTAGAGCAGAGGAGCGCATTCCCCCTTGTCGATTTATGTAGGCCACTGCGGTGGTATTGTCGCAGCGAACCAGAACATGATGGCCCTGTAGGCGAGGCAGGAAATGTTTGAGAGCTAGCCAAACAGTCAGGAGCTCCAGGTAGTTTATGTGGGACGAGCTTAAACGGTCCGGCCAAACACCGTTCACCGTCCTGCCCTCCTGGGTCGCACCCCAGCCTGACAGGGAGGCATCTGTCGTTATCACTTTCCTCGCAGTCACTGCCCCGAGGGGAGTGCCGTGGGAATAAAACTCCGCGGAGTTCCAGTGGCGCAGGGAAGCGGCGCATTTGCGCGCTACTGTCACCTCGCGGCTGAGGTCGCGCGTGGGGTCTAGACGGAGAGATGCAATCCATTTCATGAATTCCCTCATTCTCAGCAGCCCCAATGGCAAAACCTGTATGGCGGACGCCATCAGGCCCTGAAGTCTTAGGCATGTGCGGAACTTCACTCTCGCTCCCTGCCTGAACAGTGTGAGACAGTTCATGAGAGAGCGAACGCGCTCTTGCGACAGGCGAGCGCGCATGGACACTGAGTCCAGCTCCAGCCCTATGAATGTGACATTCTGGGCGGGAGTGAAGTTGCTCTTGGCATAGTTCACCATAAAGCCTAGGGAGTCTAGGTGCGTCTGCACCCGTTGTGTGTCCCGTAACGCTTGTTCGCTGGAGCTGGCCAGTATGAGCCAGTCGTCCAGATATGTTAATATTCTTATCCCCGCAAGACGTAGGGGGGCTAACCCCGCTTCTACACACAGGCAGAATGTTCTTGGACTGAGGGCTAACCCAAAAGGCAAAACTGTGAATTCGTAGCATTTGCCTTGATAAGCAAAGCGTAGGAATTTCCTGTGGGGGGGATAGACGCCAATGTGGTGAAAAGCGTCCGTCAAATCGATCGATGTGAACCAATCGTTTTGTTGTATTGAACGTGGTAGAGTGTTGAACATCAACATTCTGAAATGGTATTGTCTCAAATGTCTGTTTAACACCCTCAAGTCCAGAATAGGACGGAGCGAGCCGTCTTTCTTCGGAACTAGAAAATATCGGGAAAAGAATCCCTGATTCGCTTGGCTTGGGGGAACCTCCCGAATCGCTCTCTTTAACAAAAGAGAGTTGATTTCCACCTCTAGGAAGTGGCCTGAGCCCTCTTCCGTCTGCGAGAAAATTATACCGTTGAAACGTGGGGGTCTTATACCGAACTGTAGGCGGTAGCCTTTCTCGATCGTCCTGACAACCCACTGGGGGGCAGAAGCGGCTTTCCACGCCGTAACGTGTTGAGAAAGCCGCCCCACCGGCTCCGTCGGCACCTGAGCGCGAGAGAGCGCTCTCATATGAGCTGCAATGTCGCCATCTGGTGGCTGAACCATTGACAGCGTTGGCCTTAGCCTCATGTGCTTTCGCATCTGAATTTTTCTTTTCAAACACACGGCCGTAGCCTTTATTGGGAAAGTGTGAGTGGTGTAGTGCGAACGGTGTGGTGACACTGTTAGGGCACTGAACAAACTGGCGTCCCCCTCCACAAACGCGCTCTGGCGCGGGGAGGGCGGGCTGTCTTGTCCCAGCACGGGGAACGGTGCTGGCAATCCCGTTAAAACCGGGGAGGAGGAACACTCCCCCCCCAGTTCTAGTCGTCTCCTCTTCGGCGGGGAAACGCTCAGGTGCGAGTCCAATGGGCTGGCAGCCCGGGAACCTGGACGGAGCTCCGAGAGTAGGCGGTCAGGTAGACCGCTTCCTCTTGGGATCGGCTGTGGCGGATGGCTTCTTAGCCGCTGCGGCAGCAAAGGAAGCCTTGCCCCACGGCTTAGCCTGCTGCTGCGGCTGCTGTTGCTGCTGGGGCTGGTGCGGTCCCGAGCGAGGACCGTTACCACGGGGTTTGTAGGCTCTGTGGGGAGCTTGCTGCGGGCGATTAGACGGCGACTGCTGGGGTCTGGGCGGCGGCGGTGGGCGAGGGGCTACTTTCCTTGGCAGGCAAAGTTTGAACGCCTCATCCTCTTTCTTTTTATCATCGCAGCGCTGCTGCATGAGGGCCACCGCTGGGCCAAACAGCGCTTGGCCTGGCTCTACGGCAGCGCCTGCAATGCGCCTCTTCTCGCTGTCGGGTAGACCGGAGAGGTTGAGCCAAAGCGCCCGTTCGCCCACGACAGACAGGGCCATGGAGCGCCCACAGGCTTGGACAGCCTGGCGGGCATTTCGCAGAACGAGATCATTCACTGTAACAATCTCTTTCCACAGCGCTGGCGTGGCGTTGCCGCTCTGTAGCAACCTGCTCATATCCTCCATTAACTCGGCCTGATATGCCGACAAGAGGGAGGAAACATTTAGCGCTCTTACTGCGAGCGAGTTAGCCCTGTAAGAGGTCTGAAAAATGGAGGCTGAGAACCGGTCCATTTTGTTAGGGAGGGTGGGCTTTGGCGGGGCGAGCAGCCCACCCTGAGTCGGGGTTAGATGCCTGGCTATCGATGGCTCGATAGTAGGAGGCTCACCCATGCCAAGAGAGGACATGTCTTTTACGTCCAATCCCGTGAGACCGTGTTTCAGGTCCAGCGGGTCTCCCCAGTGATGTTTCATGTGCTTTGCGCACGCGGGAAGAACCGGCAACAGCTGTTTCTTAGGGCCTGGAGGTAAACCCAAGAGTTTGCCGTCATACACGTCCCTCTCTTGGTCAGCCGGATTAATGAGTGCCGGCCAATCTACATTGAGACGGACAGCAGCCCGCTCACACACCTCCAAAAGCACCGTCTGCGGAAGGGTGGAAGGCCCTGTCGGTGCGTACTGGGCTGGAGGGAGGTGGTCATCCTCCTCCGAAGCCTCAGACTCGTTCATCTGGCTAGCCTCCTCGACTGCGCCGGACAGGTCGCCCGAGAGCAGCGGGGGGAGATCTAAACCAAATTCGGCTATGTTCTGCTCGGACTGGTCAGCCCAGCTGAGCAGAGCCGGGCTCTGGGGGGTTTCCGGAGCCTTCATTTCGTCGTCGTCTCCCTCTAAGTCAGAACAAAGTTGTTCTTCGACGCTCTGGGTGGTGGCCACTTTAAGCCTCCGGCGCAAGAGCTTTTTAGGCAGAGCCATGCAATGGCTGCAACTCTCCGGGAGAGTCAGTGCCTCTTGAGCGTGCTTGTAGCCCATACAAACTACACAATAGGGATGGGCATCCCTGGCAGCGATGAGGGCGCCACACGCGGTCGGGCAGGCGCGCGATGTGGGTTCCTGGGCGAGAGCCGGTGTAGCGGGCTTGGAGAGAGCCATTAGGTAGATAACCCGGTGGCGAGCGCGACGAAAAATTTTTTAACAAGCGTTAACCCGTTAAAAAAGAAAATGCCAGTAAGCTGGAGAGCTATTCAGGCAAGCTTCGTTATCAGCTGGTAAACCGAAACGTCGACAATCACGCCCGGCGGAGGCTGATCCGGTGGGTTACTAGATATGTCCTCCTGCAGGCAGTTGAATGAAAGCGAGCGATGTCGGTCAAGCTGCGCAGAGTTCTGTTGGGTCGCAATCCGCGAGAAGCGAATGTCATCTGATGAAGCGCAGCGCAGCATCATCCTTTATACCACGGAAGCGGGGCGGGGCTATCCGTGGCATTGGATTTCGCGCTGCTGTCTGTCAAAGCCAGACTTGGTGCAATTGGTTGCTTCTGCAGAGGTCGGGGACGGATGTCCCTCCCATAGGTGGATCTCGAACACGAGATGGTGAAAGAGAACTTGATTCCAATACGAGATCTATTTGAGTAATGATAGAATAACATCCAGAGAGACATGTCTGCAATAATGGAAACTCTACGACATTCCAGACTCAGGTTCAACACACAGAGAAGCAAATCAGAGACGTGTTTGAGAAATTTTACCAGTTTCTTCGAGATGAAGAGGCAGCCAGGATAGCTGCACTGAGGGAGGAAGAGGAGCAGAAGAGTCAGATGATGAATGACAAGATTGAGAAGATGAGCAAAGACATCTCATCTCTTTCTGATTCCATCAGAAACATAGAGAAACAGCTGGGTGCAGATACCATATCATTCCTGAAGGTGACTGCCACTGATGACCAGTTTATTTTCATTGCTGAAAAAAAAAAAACAGTAATGATGTTATTCTGTATGTGATTCTACCAATAATGTTTGTTTCACTTTACCCTTGATAGAACTACAAGAGCACAGTGGAAAGGTGAGTGATCTGCCTCCTGTCTCTCTTCTCTGTGGTTCTGAACCCAAACCAACAGCAACACTGACTCCTGAATGTTATTCCAGAGCCCAGTGCACACTGCAGGATCCAGAGAGGGTTTCAGGAGCTCTGATCAACGTGGCAAAGCACCTGGGCAACCTGAAGTTCACAGTCTGGGAGAGGATGAAGGACATTGTTCAATACAGTGAGGACTGACTGTTTACTATTGTCTCAGATGGCACCAGAACCTCTCTTATACCACATCACACAGACAGACAAACACACAGACAGACAATTATAAGCCACTTTCCCACATGACTCCAAGAGGTCACTCGGACATTCTCACCCGAGTAGAGGCACGACACGGACGGTTCCCACATGAGCCTTATGTCCGATTGAGATACGGGTGACTGTTGTTCACACTATACCCGAGTGGTTGACGTGAGGGCTGGGGCAATGTCAGCACTTGCAGGGGGTGCGAGATGCTGCTAAATAAATGTGACCATTCTTGTTGATTTGTTTGCCACATGGAACAAACCAGAGCAGTTTCGAACTGTGTTGCCTTGATGATGCGAACTTAACATCAGATCTGAAACATTGATGAAACAACAGAACAACACATACACGCAACACTTCAAACTATTCACGTAGCAGGTACAAAAGCCATTTTGAGAAGCCATCGATAGCATATAGGCTACTAGCCTATTCATCAAATGACCAAAGCCATCAAACTATTCAAACTAACAAGTTTTGCGTTCCCACATACAGCCACTCGTTTGACTTCCATTTGACATCCGTTTGACATCCGGATGTCTAGCTCATGTCATGTGGGAAAGTGGCTATACTGACAGAAAGACACATACACACAAATATTTAGGAGAGTATATTTCTTCTCTCTGCAGCTCCTGTGACTCTTGATCCCAACACCGCAAATCCACAGCTCACCATATCCGAGGATCTGACCAGTATAGGATTCAGAGAAGAAACACAGAAGCTTCCTGATATCCCTGAGAGATTTGATGAGTATACCATTGTCTTGGGCTCTAAGAGCTTTAACTCAGGGACTCACTGCTGGGATGTGGAGGTTGGAGACACTGCTGGTTGGGTCCTAGGTGTGATGACCGAGTCTTCCCAGAGGAAGGGTAGTGGTTTTGCGAGAAGTGGTGTGTGGGCTATAGGTTATGGTGGTGGCAAATATACTGCATATTCTCCATCGGAAAAGGAGATTGTCTTACGTGTAAATTGGAAACCAAAGAAAATAAGAGTTAAGCTGGACTGGGATGAACGAGAGGTGTTATTTTGTGACCCTGATGATAACCATTCCCTACACATATTCACATCCAGACATTCCTTCACTGAGCCTCTGATCCCTCTCTTCAGCTCCCCTTCCAGGATTGTGCCTTTGGAGACATATGTAGCTCTAGAAGAGTTAGAGTCTGTAGATGGACAGCAATATGCAAAGAGCAGGTATGCCGGAACAAGCAAAAGGGGGAAAAAATACACAAGGTGGTAATGCCATACTGAAATGGAGGTTTGGGGCAACATTGTTTGTTTGTTTGTTTGTTTGTTTGTTTGTTTGTGGCAGCTGAAGCCCTTGAGCAAGGCACCTAACCCCTCACTGCTCCCTGAGCGTCGCTGGTTGGCCAGGCAGCTCACTGCTCTGGGTTAGTGTGTGATTCACCTCACTGTGTGTTCACTGTGTGCTGTGTGTGTTCACTAATTCGGTTAAATTGGGCTAAATGCAGAGACTGAATTTCCCTCATGGGTTCAAAAAAGGATATATTCTATGCTATTCTATTTTTCTATTCACCATCAACCCCATCCCTCACACCTCTACAAATACAGTACATGTTCTATTCAGTGCTGTAAAGGCAACATTTGGAACATGAACATGTCACATGACAGTTTATGACTTTAAATCCTTTAGCCCCTTATACCCCCCTATAACAATAATAATAATAATAATAATAATAATAATAATAATAATATGCCTCATTTGTATGGCACCTTTCATGAGGAAATATTCAACCTTTAAGCACATCAATTTTCTTTGTGAATGAATAATGTATTGTAAATAAATAAATGTTTTCCTTAAAATACTGGGGTCATAAGTATTGGAACGCCCATGTTATTCCCATAGAGGATTTTGATTTTGATTTTTTAAGTCCAGTTATTTCATGGATCCAGGACACTATGCACCCTGATAAAGTCCCCTTGGCCTTTGGAATTAAAATAACCCCACATCAACACTATACCCTTCACCATACTAGGAGATTGGCATGCTTTTATGTCAGTTATTAGCTGTTAGCTAATTAGCTGGTTTGAATTGCATTGAGCTCAATGAGAATGAAACCAGCTAACTGCCTTTAAAAATAAAGATAAAAATCCTCTATGGGAATTTAACATGGGCGTTCCAATACTTGGGTGTTAATATTCCACCAGGGGGACTAAAACCAGTTTGGGACTAGTTCAAACTGGTTTGGGACTAGTTCAAGAGTCTCCATAGAGTGCTGCTCTTCACTGGGTGCTTGACTATAATAATCATTATATGAATCATTTTAATTATTACTTTTGAAACGCTTTTAAACTATAGACATTTTTATGTTTTAATAATTAAAAAAAATTGTTGGCCTTTTTATGCTTTTATGTACAGTACCATTACCTTGTGTGTTTTGTATTTTCTTTTTTTTATTCTTCGACTATTTCCCTTATATGATTTTATCAGCTATTCCTGTTTGCTTTTGTTTATGTAAAGCACATTTAATGACCTCTGTGTATGAAATGCGCTATATAAATAAAGTTGACGACTCAAGAGCTAGAGTCTGTTTGCTGTGTCCTTCCCTGTAAACACGCTTGGCATTACAGTTCTTTGCTTTAAAGTTTAATGCAAAAGAGCTTTTATTATGACGCATCGTGCAGCGGAACATATAGGTTCAGATTTTTTTTTTTATGTCGAATTTTCCGTTGAGTATTCACGGGACACTGAAAGACCGGGGTGCACGAAACTTGGTGGACATGTAGCCCCACAAGCATAGCATGGAACCATTGGTTTCATGGCAGATTTGACCAGCTTGGGAGTCAGTGATGTGAGACAGCAGCTGCCTGATAATCTAGAGAGATTTGATCAGTATGCCAGTGTCCTGGGCTCTAAGAGCTTTAACTCGGGGATTCAGTGCTGGGATGTGGAGGTTGGAGACCCTGCTGGTTGGGTCCTAGGTGTGATGGCCGAGTCTGCTCAGAGGAAGGGTAATGTCACTGTCAGTAGTGGTGTGTGGGCCATGAGATATGGTGATGGTAGCTATACTGCATGTTCACTGGGAAAAGAGACTCAACTGACATTGCATGTGAAACCCCAGACAGTACGAGTGCAGCTGGACTATGGAAAAGGCGAGGTGTCATTCTCTGACCCTGTTAACAACACACATCTCCACACATTTAAATACACTTTCACAGAGAGTGTGTTTCCATATTTTGCTTGCCCTCTCCGGATTGTACCATTGGAGGTTACTGTAAGAGTAAATGAGATAAGGGGGATAGCAGCAGTACCCATATAGAATGTAGAACAGCTAATGGCCTTGGGATATTCCATGGACATGCAGTTGTCAGTGAAGCTCATTGTGTATTCATGTGTCTCACAAATACTGCATAGGTGAGTTGAAGGTCAGATAATGTGTATTATGTTCCCCGGCCACAAACTCTTGTCGTATGCATACATACAGTATGATGGAATGGGAAGATGTATAGTTGTGTCAGCAGAGTCATGACTGTAGAAAGGTGGGAAAAGATTATGAAGTGGGTGGGTGCATCTTGTGTATCCTTTTGGGTGGAGGTAGATGTCTTTTCTTTTTGAGATGTGATCTGTTAGTATGTTTTTCCAGAGTGTAATCTGTATGGTCCTTCTTGATTTCCAGTTCATGCCGATATGTTGTCCTGGTCATACTGTAGTTAGCGCACCAATATATTTTCAGTTATCCATAAGCAAAGTACTTATGCCACTAAAGTACCCATGTTTATTGAGCTAATCTCCAGCCCATGCATATTAATGTGGGTTGCCCATGTGGTCCCAGCATCAACCCACTGAAAAGCCCACGCTGAGCCCAGTTGAAGTCCATCTAACCCAAGCAAAAACCCATGTAGGCCACAGATGGGATACCTGGGGTGTTTAAGTACTCAGTGGACTGTCTTGTTTCATTGACTAGCGTAGACTAAATGTCTCCATGACATTGTCACTGTTATTGTATGATAATCTATCCTTTGCTGTTGGGTACTTCACCTGTATAATTCTGCATCAAATCAGAGATGCATATCCTGGAGTACACTGTGCTTCGTGTGTGCCTCTCTCTCCTGTATACAGCTGAATTAAACCCTGTATCTTGATTGGACTTCTTCATGACTGGATCTCGTGTTTCACTTGGTATACAATATTTGAAGAGTTCTTTTCCAAAACGCTATATCCACCATTTTAATCAATTTTCATTAAAAACATTGTTTTAAATGTTGTTTTCCAAGTAATTTTAGTGGAACTGTATTGGGTTATGTTAAGTTGATTTATCTTTACTCAATCAAAACAAAACAACTGCATTGATATTGATATTAACTAAAATACACAATTAAATTACATGACTTATTAATGTTTTCAAAAATGGATTCATAGCATTTTGGAAAAGAGCTCTTAATTTTTACCAACAGCCTCCATAATCATTTCATATTTCTTAGCATGTATAGGAAGTGTGTAACAGGGTACCAATGAAAATGATACAACATACAGTAGTCAAGACGGCATCCAGTAACTGCGAGAAGTGTCCACTGTTCAACTTTTTTGACTGTACACCATTTGGGTAGACAAGGTAAACCCAGCCCAATCTGTCACCGAATTTTCTATCCTACTTCCATTACAAATCACAAACTGGCTCATCCGCCTGCAGGCACCTGGATCGCTGTTCTGATAGATTGAAGGACTATCCAATTGCATACAGAGTCATTTGAACTATGACTGTTGGTCACGCCTTTTGGTAGAAAATACAGAGCAGACTCCCCAGACTAATGTTCAATATATCTGTTCATAATAACCACTGCATCTGCCTGCATCATTGTTCCTTCTCATTATGAGTACAGTATAGCAACTTTAGCTGGGGTGTGAAAACAGTCTACTACAGCTGTCTTTGATGAGATTGAGATTGAGATTATTTAACCCTCCGGTCGTGTTTGCCTCCAGCCCCCTACTTTAGTGTTTCCGGTCAAAATTGACCGGTCTGTTTTAACTGCTCTTAAAATTTGTTCAGAAGTGTGAGAGTGTGAGAGTGTGTGTGTGTGAGTGTGTGTGTGTGTGTGTGTGTGTGTGTCTGTGAGAGAGAGAGAGAGAGTGTGTGTGTGTGTGTGTGTGTGTGTGTGTGTGTGAGTGAGCTGGGGCAGTGTGTTGGGAAGGTTTTCTGTATGTTGAATGAATTTACTCTTGATTTTCAATGGCAGTCACTTTTGACTGGGAACACCACAGGTGTAACAAGGTTGATTAAAACACTCAAAATTGAATGAAATAGGTAATCATCACTTTTATATGTTCAAGTACACAGTGTGGAGGATATCAGAAGGTCTTGAGGTAATCAGATGTAAAACATAATATTTATGAGTATTACAAGTTGTGAAACGGTCAGACACGACAGGGGGGTTAAAGGGAACGTTTTTATTGAAGTCAAGTGATAAAACAGCATACAAAAATAAACTTTCATTTCATGTTCATAATATACATATTTATGAGACAATTTGAGAAATGTTTTATTGTTATGTACAATTCAAAAAATAAAATGTGAAAACAAATTTGCAGTACTGTAGATAAGAGAAAGTTTTCAAAATGTTTTAATCAAGCTGCCTCTTCAATAAATAATCAGGGGCTGCATGGTTTCCCAGGTGGGCGCATTGAAAAATCGATTTCTGAGCAATAACAACTAATTCAGCTCCTTCATGGTGGACAGTGCCTTGTACGTTGAACGTAAGGAGCTAAGACTCCTCAGGGGCAGTTCAGGAACCACAACTACTGTATTACCTTACCAAACAGCTTTGGTACGGTATAACGTTTGAGTCTTCGTAGGTCACGAAGAGTGAATGTTATCGGGAAACCGGCCCCAGAGCAGTTAAATCACACTATTCTCTAAAACAGTATCTGTTTCAGCCCACTAATTTCTGCACTGAATAATATGTCTAAAATACACATTAACCCTTAGATGCATAAGTGGGGTCAAAAATGACCCCAGAGGTTGTTTTCTTGCAGTATCTTCTTCATTTTATTTTTTTTTCATTTAAACTTCTATGTATTCCTCAAATAGGTTGTCTTTGACATGAGGCCATTTGGATTTGTGTCTAACTGTTATATTTTTAAAGTAATTTAATGTTTTGTATCAGTACCACCGATCCGCATAGGTGGGGTCAAAAATGACCCCAAGCATTTTCTATGGAATTTCAAAAGTTAACCCTAGGATCTTTTGATTTTTATCAACTGTGGCAGTCAGGTATACATTTACTGTTGATTATCACATCTCATGTCAGCAGTTTCACTATCCTTAAGGCTATTTTTACACAACAACATAAATCTAAGTATCATCATATAATGTGGCGGCCAAGCGTTCATAGCGACGTCGCTTTTTGATCCTTCGATGTCCGCTCTTCCTATAATTGTGAAGCAGAATTCACCAAGCGATATTTACAGAGGGATTTGTTGATATAGCGTTCTTGGCCTGATTTTTATGACTTTTTATGCCTAAAAATAGGGCAAAAATCCATTTTTTTTAAGCCAATTGGCAGTACCTTCTGATTTACTGGATAACAAAAGAAGATATTCATAATCACCTCTGTAAATGTTTTTTTATTTGATATATTAACACTACAAAAAAAATATTTTCAACCTGGCTTTTTCCAATGGTCAGATTCTTCGCATCAAAACATATATGCAAATTAGCGCATATTTAATTAGACATGACCTAATTAGCATATTTAAACATAAATACAGAAAACTTGCAATACATTTTTTTCTCCTATTTATGTGAGTATTCAACTGGTAAAGTTTCATGAAGATATCTCTAAGTTAAAATTTTTACCCTATTCACATATGTTGAGATAATTTTAGGATGTTTACCTTTTTTGCCTATCTAAAAGCTGTTTTGTAATAAAACGTTAATAAAAAGTGATGCATCAATATGTCCAACATGAAATAAAAACATTTTAGACAAATATATAATAAAAATCATCATCTTTAACCAAAATGAGAGACATTATTTGAGTTTACAGCAAAAAACGCATGCATTCTAATTGGGGTCATTTTTGACCCCACTCATGGAAGAGTGTAGGTATTGGTAGCCTATGCATCTAAGGGTTAAAGCTTTATTTTGAAATAAGCCTTATATACAGTCAAGTTTCAAAATGTTACACACATTTCCCTTTTTCTAAATGTTGAAGTTGAAAGTAATTTCAGCATACTGTCAGGGATCACTATGTTACAATAGCATGATGACCTTTGGAGTAAAGCTTGGCCTATTACTTATTTGGCTTTCCTACATTGGAGATATGTTCCATGCTATCCAATGAGGGTTCATTTATGAGACTGATTTTACTACATCTTTTGTGAAACATATATTATGATGAGAGTGCTTATACAACATTAAAATACTTTAAAACAAAATGGCTAAACCAAAAGGCAATGTCCTCAGATGTACAACATTTCTTTTGATATTCAGAGTCAGATTAAGGGTGTTAACACTGGCAATATACAATCATTGTGCATCTCCCCAAGACGACCTCTTACTGCCCGTTACAGCAGATTAAACTAACTCCCCAAGACGACCTCTTACTGCCCGTTACAGCAGATTAAACTAACTCCCCAAGACGACCTCTTACTGCCCGTTACAGCAGATTAAACTAACTCCCCAAGACGACCTCTTACTGCCCGTTACAGCAGATTAAACTAACTCCCCAAGACGACCTCTTACTGCCCGTTACAGCAGATTAAACTACCTCCCCAAGACGACCTCTTACTGCCCGTTACAGCAGATTAAACTAACTCCCCAAGACGACCTCTTACTGCCCGTTACAGCAGATTAAACTACCTCCCCAAGACGACCTCTTACTGCCCGTTACAGCAGATTAAACTATCTCCCCAAGACGACCTCTTACTGCCCGTTACAGCAGATTAAACTATCTCCCCTAAGACGACCTCTTACAGCAGATTAAACTAAGAGAAAAGTGACTACAATAGACTGATGTGAGGACAACACAATCTCACATAATCATTGCTATCAATTATTTCTGAAGCAATTACTGCATTCAAGAAAAGAAAAAAAACATTAAGTTGACCTTACACATTGTGTCCATGCTTACAGTACAATATGTAATTGTATGACTTTTGTCTTATTTTGACATGTATGTGTGTTTTTGTGATATGTGAATTGCTGCTGTGACATGACACTTTTCCAATCTATCAATTTGGGTAAGTCCGGAAATGTTTCCCATATAAATTCTTCCAAATTAGCTTCTATTCTTGGGCTTCATCAGATCCCTTTCCAAATGTGTTTAATCAAGCACCATGCAGTCTGCATTGATAATCAAGGTGCTTAATTTTATACACGTGTGGAAAGGGACCTGATGAAACTCATGAATACACTTCCTTAGCTTCAGACATGTACAAGCAATTCCACAGATTACTTGCCATTTCCCCTGTACTTTTGTCCAACCATCACAATCCATCTTTCCATCTTCGCTGTGTTGAAAGCTTGGGGCACATTATTCCTTACTTGATGAGCAACCAGGCTTCACCGCAGAGTAAAGATGTTCCTTTGACTGGTTCGCTATACAAAATGACATAGCAGCTTCAAATTAGCAAAACAGTAAGGACAATTAGTTCAAAACAAAAAAGCTAAATACCTGAAGGCATGTAGAAATATCTCAGAAAAGCAAAGGCTAAGAAAAGGCTTGGCTATAAAACAGTTTGGTGCGTACAGTATTGTTTGCTTGTGGGAACAACAGGCATTTATATTCTTCATAGATATACAATCAACATGAAGATACTTCATGAGTTAGCAGTGAGTCATACATTCCTGCATGCTGTTGTTTTATGGACTGCTTTATATAGCACTTTTATGGGCTTCTGCGAGCACCCAAAGCACTTTACATATCATGCCTCACATTCACCCATTCACACACCGATGGCGGAGGCTGCCATGTAAGGCGCCAACCTGCTCATCGGGAGCACTGGGATTAGGTGTCTTGCTCAAGGACACTTCGACAGGGTCAGGAGGAGTTGGGCTTGAACCAGCAACCTTCCAGTTACCGGACGACTCCTCTACCTCCTGAGCCACTGCCGCCCCAGAGGAGGACAGAGCTATGACTCACCTCTACTGCCCAGTGGTCTCATGTTGATCTGCACATCAGCATATGTGACATCACTGGGGCCAGCTGAATCTTCATATCAGAAAATAAAGCGTCTTAAGAACATTGTACTGGTTATCTGAAGAATGCTTAACTTATCATCGTTTATAATCAGGGGGCACTCAGGGTGTCACCTTTACCTTGTTTCTTGCGTTTCTTTGGTTTAACCTTGGCATACGTCACATCATCTGAGACCACTGCAGAGACATCAAGACCAGAGAGAGTTAGTCCTAGTCCTAGACTAAGAGCCTACAGTACTAGTCCTAGTCTTAGGTCTTATCCATGGAGAGTTTCATTTAAGTTTTCTTTCAGTCCAGAACTAGGCTTAGTCCATGACACAGGAGAATGGCCCATGAAATGTATGTTTTTGTTTGTTTCTTTGTTTGTTTGTTTGTTTTCATCAGCGAATGCAATAAGTAAACAACTCTGGTGTGGTGGAGTAGTGGTCAACACCGCCTCACATACAATTGGCCTGGGTTTCATTCCTTAATCCCCCCGAGTCTGTGTCACTATATGGATAATATCATCTCCTAAATACTTTAATTTTAGCCTTTAAGCTTTTTAACATCATAGTAAAGACAGACTATTATTTAGAACGAGAGTTTCAGAGAGATCAGAATAAAAACTGGAGTTAAATTCAGAGCATGTGAGCTATAATGCTGGAGACAGTGATGGCAACATATGAGCTATTGGAGAGAGAAATGTCTCAGATACTCTTGGACTCTTGGCTGGTCTCAGGAGTGAGTACAGGGGCTCTTAGAGCCTGTTCACACTAGTCATTAGAATGCGTCTTGGGCAAATCTGATTGCAAGTGTCTCGTTCTAAAGACTGGTGTGAACAATGACCAAAACGGTTTGGAATCAGATTGTTCTTAACCACATGTGGAGGTGGTTTAAGACGCATACTGTATCCACATATGTTCTGTAGTGTGAACGATCAATCCGTCCTTATGCGTCTTCGTCCATGATGATAGACCAATAGATAAACATTCTAAATTCTAAAGTTACATTCTACAGGTAAATCCGAATGCAAGTGATCAGCTGAGACGCATATTAGAATACTGGTGTGAACGAAATGCGTCTTGGCTGATCACTTGCAATCAGATTTGCCCAAGACACATTTAATGACTAGTGTGAATAGGCTCTAACACGGCGCAGATACTCATACCTGGACTCTTGGCTGGTCTCAGGAGTGAGTACAGGGGATCTGCCATGGCTGCACCTCTCTTGGCTGGAATACGATTAAAACATACAGGTCACACAACGGATGACTGCTCCGTACTAATATGTTAATTGCAACCAACCAATCAGATGTCTTGGCGATGCATAATGTGTGAAGCATACTTTACACAACAGACCTTCTTTCTTTTTCTTGCCTTTATCCTTCAACTCAATCTCGGCATAAACCACACTGGGTGCAGCCACAGCACCACCTAGTGGAAGATACAGACCACACATAGGAGTTCACTATATACAGTGTTGTGAAAAAAAGTATTTGCCTTCTTGCTAAGTTGACTAAAAAGAGAAATATAAAATCATCTTTTGGAAATGTATCTTTAAAAAAAAAATGAGTAAAACTCCAACCTTTACAGACAACAATTTCCGATGTGAATGAAGAATGTATAGTAAATAAATAAATGTTCTTCTTTAAGATACAGGGGGCATAAGTATGCTAATAGGCGTCTGGTGAACTTATTATTACACCACAAAGATAGTGATTTTGGGCTGCCCTAAATGTGTTTAAACCATCAGTTCTGGAGGGTGCGTTACAGCCTGTTTAGATAGGGGCAGAAGACAACATTATATGGATGAAATTTCTTACCTAAAACTCTCTTCTGTGAAGGTGAACTGTGACTGTTACTCTGTGGGCCACTAGAGGGAGACAAAGATCCTCTCATCAGTAAATTAGGACTACTGTATTTTGGGTCTAATACACTGGTGTGTACAGTAATACATGGATGGCAATTTCAGCATAATTTAACACACACACACACACACACACACACACACACACACACACACACACACACACACACACACACACACACACACACACACACACACACACACACACACACACTTTATTGATGACCCTGTATAGGGGATATGAAACTTATTCAAAGAGTCTTGGTTCCCCAATAATTAAAATGTAACCTTATGAGGAGAAATACTTACAGGCTTGGTGTCACTGAAATCAATTTCAAAAAGAGAACTTTTAGAATAAACAACACAATGTAACATTGATCTAATCAGTTTTTGTGGAAAGTCTGCATAATTATTTACTTCTGAAATGTGTCAGGTAACACACTATTATTTTGATGATTGATGTAAACTTGTTTTCTTACTCTTAGCTCTCAGGGTGCGACACAGCAGGACCAGTAAAATGACCAGAGCAAAGGCAACAAGCAGTCCAGCCACCACACCCACTGCTACCATGGACTTAGAGGACCCAGCACCTGAAAAATTACACATAATGACGTTTTCTCCACCAAAAGCGAACGCATTATTGAACTATTCACAATTCTTTGTGGTGCTAGTGAACTGGCCCACATTTCCACCAATTTTGAACTGAGCCAAGGATGTGTCATCAACAGATGTTGCATGCAAAACAAAAGTTAATGAGATGCATTAACAGGAGAATGATATGACAGTTGTCCCGTAAAAATGGCAGACACTAAATAGAGTAAAATGCTACTAAAGTGAATGGGCTATGCCAACATTCGGAGGTCCGAAATACAGAGAACATACAGTAAGTCCACTAGTCACAATATATGAATGCCTTATGCATGCTGGGGTCCAGGATGGTCTGTCAGGATTTATTTTCTTAAAAACCGATGGACTCTACATCATCCCTTACATTGCAAATCCTTAAATGTTGATATTTCAAACCTCTAACTGTGACTCTGCTCTCTGGTGACTCTCCTCTCTCTGGGTTGCTGCACTTGTAGAGGCCTTCATGTGACGTAGAGACTGCAGGGATGGTCATCTCTCCTGCGGAGGAGGTCTGCAGGAGTGTCCCATCTTTATAGAAGTCAGCGCTGATGTTGGATGATGGCTGATGGCGATATCTACAGCGCAGAGTCAGAGGATCTCCCTCAGTCACAGGATGGACAGGACTCTCCAGGATCACATCTCCAGCTATAAAAAAAAAACTCAAGCGGTTTATTGAAATAATGAGCCCACTAACAGCAATCACAGTTTCAGCTGCAAGATACTGTATATCTATAGCAATTGCACAAATAGGAGATACAGACAAGTTGACAAACGTCATTTATTTTTGTTTGTGCAGAACTGAGCAGCGGTCATATTTTTGTACCGCTATGCAGTACATCTAGTTTCTGGGTGAGACTGTAAGAGAATGCTTGCTTTGGTCACTAGAGGGCACACTAGGTATGAATGTTATACAACACAACAATAGTGAAAGTGAAACTAAATCACTGCAGTTGATCTGAAAATCCAGATAATCAGAACACAGACACATGGACAAAACACACCACACCTGGCAGGGTATAATATATAAGATAGATAGATAGATAGATAGATAGATAGATAGATAGATAGATACTTTATTGATCCCCAAGGGGAAATTCAAGATATATGACAACAACAATAACAGAAAAGCTTCTGTTACGGCATTGTATTTGGATTGGGCTCGCGGTCCGGGCCTTCTTGGGGTGGTGTTTCTAGAGTGGAAGTCCAATGGTTTTAACGATTTTAATTACATTACACCAATGTCCAATGATTTTAACGTTTTTAATTACACTACATCGCCTCCCTACGCCTCCCGACCCTGTCAACAGGATGACAGGATGACACGTCCAAAGACATGAAGCATTCTGGACTTTTGCTCTGGGGGCGCTGCTTCCGGGGGGCCTGGGCGGCGGGGCGGATCAGACTGTGTGTCCTGGTCGGGCCGTGGTGTGTGTTCGCGTGGTGTTGTGGTTGGGGTGGGGCTGGCGCGGGCCCCGTTCTCTCTGCTCGCGGATGGTGGTGGGGGGTGTCTGCGGATGGGTGGCGCCGCCTGTGGGCGGACTCTGGCTGGCCATGCTCAGCCATGCTGCTCCGACGCGCGGTTCAGGGGTGGTGTGTGGGTTCGCCTGGGGGGGGGGGGCATTGGGGGGGGCATTGTGGGTGGGTGGATGTTGCGTGCGTGGTGGGTGGGTGGATGTTTGCATGCGTGGTGGACGATGTGCGGGATGCCTCTTCGGGTTTAACTGGGTAACCTATTCCTACGCACCTGTCCCCACAAAAGAGGTGTGTAAAAGCGTTTTGTAAACCCTCTATAGTATAACCATTTATATCACCATTGATATACTTATTAATACTTAATATGACTTACAGTAATACTAACACACTCTATTTCTCTTCCCTTTCCCCTATACCTCACCTGTGAGGTAAACCATTACCAGCCATCAACCATCTCTGTGCCTGTCCCTCATCACACCTGAAGTCACATCCCTCTGACTGCCCTACCATCGCCATTGCCTTCGCCATCCCTATGACTGCCCTAACATCGCCTGCTGTGGTTCCCTGCCCGAATCTTTGGCCCTCGGATCCCAGTGACCCATCACCTTCAGAAATAACTAATGGATTACTAATGGACAATTTATTCCCTACACTGGACTATTTGAACTTTCATTGTCATTGTAACTTTCAAACTACAAATGACTGTACTGTAACTGACCCAAGGCAGATGGGTTGGGCCCTTGAGTCGTGGGTCTGTCTGAGGTTTCTTCCTATATGTATCTCCAATTCTAGGGAGTTTTTCCTTGCCCCTGTTACTCATGGGCTCTCTTTGAATGTCTAACACTCTGTAAAGCGCCTTGAGACATGTGTAATGTATTGGCGCTCTATAAGCGACATTAAATTGAAAATTGAAATTAATACTAAATGGAAAAAAGTAGCTCAGTTTTCCATACACTATCAAATCATGCCTGATTACACTCACTGTGCACTGTGATGTTGACAGGGTTGCTCTGCTCTCCAGACTCAGACTGACACCAGTACACTCCACTGTCTGATGGAGATGCTGAGCTGATGCTGCAGATGGATCCTGGTGCTGATCTCCAGTCAGTGGGACACTTTGATTCTCCTCCTCTGCCTGTGGACCACCTCAGTCTCCATCCAGTAGAGTTGCCCTCAACCCCACATCTCAGGGAGAGAGAATCAGATGTAAAGATCTGGGTCCTGTTTGGCTGGATGACCACAGACACTTTAGGAGACAAATCTAAAAGAGAGACACAAAACAGAAAATACATTGGAACTTTAGATTAAATGTAACAACTGTTTACAAGTTTTAATATGATCAAATACAGTGAATCATTCAAATTGACATTAGTGAAAACTCACAATAAGTTTATATTCTAATGAAGTCACTCACCTGTAACCTTGATCTCAGCTGCATGACTGTATTGAGTGTAGAAGACTGGGTGTCCTCTCCCAGCTCTGCACCAGTACTGTCCTCCATCAGAGACTGTAGCAGAGCTGATGCTGTAGGAGTCTCCATCAGTCTGGGCCACAGGATCAGAGCTCTGTGTGTGTCTGTACCAGTAGAACACCAAACCAGAGGAAACACCCAACGCACATCTCAGAGTCACTGAGTCTCCTGTGAGGAGCTGGTGCTCTGGACTTATAGTGACTTTGGGCTTTGAAGCTGAAGAGGAAGAAGCAGTGATCGTCAAACACATCTCAACACAATCACAAACACACACACAGCACACACACACGAGCGCACCTGCAGGTGTATGGCCGTACACACTGTGAGTACCATCAGGCTACTCAACAACGAGAGAGAACTTTCTCCTATCTGTGTATTCACACCAAATTGGCCAACCATAACTAACATGCCAACTCTACACAGTATCTCAATAACGACATGACAGTTACGTAATACTCAATCAAAATGAATGGTCACTTAATGAAGAACTACACGCTCACACACCAGCTACTTGTGGCTTTCTTTCGCTGTCTATGGTTGCTGGTCATCTGCACACAAAGCTACACACTCTACCACACACACACACACACACACACACACACACACACACACACACACACACACACACACACACACACAGTTACCTTCAACATCAAGAGTAATTCTCCTGCTTTGTTGTGATGTTGTGGGTCTGCCTGTCCTCTCCCCCTGACACCAGTACTGGCCCTTATGAGACTCAGCAGCTCCTCTGATGGTGAAGGTGTTTCCCTCAGACACTGATATACTGCTGGACTCCTTATACCACTTGTATGTCCAGCCACTGGGAGACGCTATCACACACTTCAGAGTGACGTTCTCTCCAGTGAACACAGGACTCTGGGGCTCTACAGTCAGAGTAGCCACAGGCAGCGCTGCAGAGGAACACATGGAGACAATGAGGAGCACAGCAGGAGGAATGAACTCTTCTGGTATGATGCAACACCTTGGTAACAGTATAGTGGACACGCCAATGAGGAGCACAGGAGGAGGAAGGGAACTCTTCTGTTATGATGCAACACCTTGGTTATATATATAGTGGACACGCCAATGAGGAGCACAGCAGGAGGAATGGAACTCTTCTGTTATGATGCAACACCTTGGTAACAATGTAGTGGACATGCTAATGTAATATTTAATTTGCAAAAGCATGTATGAGCATATGATTCAGACATGATATCGGTGTATATTATTTCTCCCTTTCAATCAGAGAACACATTCTTGTTGAAAATATCACCTTCCATTTGTTGTTTTTTTTGTTTAAAACGAACCTCCCACTGTGAGCTGTACAGAGTTGCTGTAAGGTGATGGTTTCCTGCTTCTCTCTCTCACTCCACGGCACCTATACATCCCCTGATCAGACACAGTGGCACTGCTGATGGTGTAGCTGTTGGTGTTTGTCTCAGAGGCTCTGGATGATGAGGGTTTAACCCATGCATATGTCCAGCCAGCTGGAGGCTGTATTACACATGTCAGAGTGACTGCTTCTCCAGTGAATACATGGCTGGGTTGTACTCTCAATGAAGGTGCTGGAAAAGCTGTGTTGTTACAAACAAATTGTCAACATGTTTATGAACACAAGCTCTCAAGTACATCCATATAAGTATGATCTAAAACAGAATTAGTGTAGTGATATTCACCTGAGACACTAACAGAGGCAGGAGTGCTACGCTGGGAAGTCCTTGGCCTAGTTCCTCTGCGCCCTTCACATGTGTACTGGTACTGGCCAGCTTCATCAGGGAGGAACATGGTGTTGGATCTACTTTGCCTAGTTTTAATGTAATAACTACCTCTGTACCAGTAATACCAATCCCAGTCTGTGTGCCCTGCTACATCACACCTCAGAGTGACCTCATCTCCAGGGTAGTATGGCCCCTCAGGAGGCTCTACAGTTGCTGCAGCTGTGGGCAGAGCTGTGGAGGGACACATGAACAGCCACAGACTAACTTACTGACTGACGTCTGTTGGGTGGGTCAAGAAACATTAAATATATTAAATGTAGAAACATATAAATGAAATATATGTATAAAGAGCCACATGAAGAGCCATATGGCATATCAATGAATGATCTGTCTCTACTCAAATTCCTACTACTCAAAAAGCACAAAAAGATCAAATCAATTCTTCAACACCCACTCCTGCTCATACACACACTCACGCTTGCAATAGTTACCTTTGACATCAAGAGTTATTCTCCTGCTTGGTTGTGATGTTGTGGGTCTGTCTCTCCTCTCCCCCTGACACCAGTACTGGCCCTTATGAGACTCAGCTGCTCCTCTGATGGTGAAGGTGTTGGTTTCCCCCTGAGAAAGTACACTGCTGTCCTCATCTTTAAACCACTTGTACTTCCAGACACCCTCAGGCTGGATCTCACACTTCAGAGTGACTTCCTCTCCAACATACACAGGACTCTGTGGCAGCACACTCAGTGCAGGTGTAGGCAGGGCTGTGGGAACACACACAACACTGATTAACCAGGTAATCATGATGCTGTAATAAAGTTTACATGAGTACTGATGCTGATCTTTGACCAGCTGATTATCAGATAGCAAGAAGGTCTTCCCCTTCTGTCCTGATATCTCAGTATTGTCTTTATACCAGTAGTACTGAACCCAGTCTGTGTGCTCTGCTATCTCACACTTCAGAGTGACTCTCTCTGCAGGATAGAGGGGAGGCTGAGGAGACTCTACAGTCAATGTAGCTCTGGGCAGGTCTAAGATGACATGAAACATTCAGACACAGATTCCACATTTGACAGGAAAGTGTCAGGTGAGTAATTATTATCAATATATCAGTTACTGTAAGCTTTCCAAAGAATAATGAGGAACAAACATATGAGACATTCCCCACCTTTAACAGTAAGATAAATATGTCCATACTGTGAAGACACAGCTCTGCCTGTCTACAATCAGAGTAGCCACAGGCAGCGCTGCAGAGGAACACATGGAGACAATGAGGAGCACAGCAGGAGGAAGGGAACTCTTCTGTTATGATGCAACACCTTGGTTATATATATAGTGGACATGCTAATGATATGATATGATTCTGCTACGTAACTGTACTGCAGACAACGTTTGGGTTAATCCTCTACATGTATCAGATCATTACTTCATTAGATTCTCTGTGCGTCTCCTTGATAACCCTACAGTTCCTGCTCCGACGATGTCATGCCGACGGAACCTCAGAAGCCTCTCAAGTGAACATTTTGCAACATTAGTAACTTCTGCTCTACCTATTCCGAGTTCATTCTCATCACTTGAGGTTAATGACGCTACAGAGACTCTTTGCTCTACACTGGCATCCTGTCTGAATGTAGCATGTCCTCTTTCCACAAGACCCACTCGTTCTAAACCTCGCCATCCATGGCTGACAAACAGTATACGCTCAGTTCGCAAGGAACTTAGAGCTGCTGAAAGGAAATGGCATAAATCTGGAGATAGAAATGATCTTAGTAAATACCAGTCTATGCTTTCATCTTTTTCATCCACTGTCACACTTGCAAAAAGAACATACTATCAGAGTAAGATTGAGAACGCCACTGACAGCAGAAAACTTTTTTCTACATTCAAGTCTCTTCTCAATCCTCCACCACCGCCAGCAGCTACTTCACTGTCAGCAGATGACTTTGCAACATTTTTCACTGAGAAAGTTGCTAAGATAAGTGCTCAGTTTGATGACCCTGTAAGAAGGACTCTGCCTGGTGTTAGCATGATGCCATCATTGGACTTTTTCTCTCCTCTTGATGAGGAAGCGGTCTCTCAACTGCTTCAGCGAAGCCGTCCAACCACATGCCCTTTGGATCCTGTCCCGTCTACTCTCCTGCAGTCTATAGCACCCGCTATTATACCGGCAGTCACACATGTATTTAATACTTCACTCAGTTCTGGAATAGTTCCTTCTTCTTTTAAACAGGCAAGAATTACGCCTTTGCTGAAGAAAAGTACACTTAATTCAACTGATGTGAAGAACTACAGACCTGTCTCCCTTCTTCCTTTCTTGTCAAAGGTTTTGGAGAAAGTGGTCTTCAAGCAAATGTGTGACTTCCTCTATCAGAATAACCTACTAGACCCTATGCAGTCTGGTTTCAAGAGTGGTCATTCTACTGAAACTGCTCTTCTATCTGTGACTGAAGCATTGAGAGTAGCTAAGTCCTCTGCTCAGTCATCAGTGTTAATTCTGTTAGATTTATCTGCAGCCTTTGATACGGTTAACCATGACATTCTCCTTTCTACACTATATGAACTGGGAATTTCTGGGAAAGCTCTTGACTGGTTCAAATCTTACCTTAAAGGGCGTTCTTTTAGCGTGTCTTGGCAGGGACAGATATCAAAGTCTCATGACCTCACTACAGGAGTCCCTCAAGGATCAGTATTAGGGCCCCTCCTCTTCTCTATTTACACCACTTCTTTAGGTGAGATTATTCGCTCTCATGGATTTGAATATCATTGCTATGCGGACGACACTCAACTTTTCCTATCCTTCCCACCTGAGGACTCTAGTGTTTCCCATCGGATCTCTGCATGCCTGAAGGATATTTCAATCTGGATGAAGGATCAGCACCTTCAGCTTAATCTTTCAAAAACTGAGCTCTTGGTGTTTCCAGCAAAAACAGCCATTCCCCAACAGATGAACATCCAGCTTGATTCATCCTCATTGACTCCAACTAGATCGGCACGTAACTTGGGTGTCATAATTGATGACCAACTTACTTTCTCTGAGCATGTTGCCTCAATTGCAAAGTCATGTCGGTATACCCTGTACAACATTAGGAAGATCAGACCTTATCTGACACAAGATTCCACTCAGCTTCTTGTACAGGCAATGGTTATCTCCAAGCTGGACTACTGTAATTCCCTGTTAGCTGGCCTACCTGCTTGCGTATTAAGACCACTACAGTTGATTCAGAATGCTGCAGCACGACTGGTCTTCAATCAGCCAAAGAGGACACATGTAACCCCTCTCCTAGTTACTCTCCACTGGCTCCCTATAGTAGCCAGAATTAAATTTAAATCTCTCACTCTGGCCTATAGGACACTGACTGGATCTGCTCCTAGCTACTTCAGTTCTTTGATGAAGATGTACATTCCCAACCGCCCATTGCGATCTTCTGAGGAGCGTCTGTTATGTCGACAAACCATACATGCTAGGTCAAACTGTAGATCCTATTCTTCAGTGGTTCCGTGTTGGTGGAATGAGTTGCCCAGTGCTCTCCGTTCAAGCAACAGTTTTGGATCTTTTAAGAGGGGTCTTAAGGCATATTTGTTTAATATGCACTTAGTCTTTTGAGTGTTTGTTATGTGTTATGGTTTGTATAATAGTTTTGTTTTGTTATAATTTGTCCATTGTTAAAATTTTACATTTATTCTGCTATTGTCCTTAAATTTAGCCATACTTTGCTATAGTTATTGTTATTATATAATTAACTGAGTGACTTATTTGATTGCTTTTGTCATTTCATTGTTTTATTTCTCATTAGATTAGTGCTTAAATGATTGTTGTATTGATAATATTGCTATTCTCCCTATTTTGTAATTGTTCACTGTTATTTAATTTGTATTGCTATTTATTTGTATGTCGCTTTGGACAAAGGCGTCTGCTAAATAACCATAACCATAACCATAATGAGGAGCACAGCAGGAGGAATGGAACTCTTCTGTTATGATGCAACACCTTGGTTATATATATAGTGGACATGCCAATGAGGAGCACAGCAGGAGGAATGGAACCGTTGCCAGCTGTTTTTTGTTTTGTTTTGTTACTCGGTAATGATCTGGCCTTGTGAAAAGCACGATTTATTACTTTTCGGCTTACCAAAATGGCGCCCATGGAGCGTTAGAATGTACTTCAAAAAATCCAACGTATTCTCCGGCCAGTGATCCATCTTGCTCTGTTCTAGAATCTTTGGTGGACACGCTAATGAGGAGCACAGCAGGAGGAATGGAACTCTTCTGGTATGATGCAACACCTTGGTTATATATATAGTGGACACGCCAATGAGGAGCACAGCAGGAGGAATGGGAACTCTTCTGTTATGATGCAACACCTTGGTTACAGTATAGTGGACATGCCAATGTAATATTTCATTTTAAGCATGTACAGTATCAGCATAATTCATGATATATGTGTATATTATTTTCCCTTTCAATCAGCGAAAACACTCTTGTTGAAAATATCACCTTCCATTTGTTGTTTTTTTGTTTAAAACGAACCTTTCACTGTGAGCTGAACAGTGTTGCTGCCAGGTGATGTTTTGCTGCTTTTCTCTCTCACTCCGTAGCACGTATACTTCCCCTGATCAGACACAGTGGCACTGCTGATGGTGTAGCTGTTGGTGTTTGGCTTAGGGGCTCTGGATGATGAGGGTTTAACCCATTCATAAGTCCAGCCAGCTGAAGGCTGTATTGCACATGTCAGAGTGACTGCTTCTCCAGTGAACACATGGCTGGGTTGTACTGCCAATGAAGGCACTGGAAAAGCTGTGTTATTATGACCGCCGCTAGCGTAGCTAGCGAATCGGTCATATAGTTGTTGTCAAAGTTTTTTTTTTTTTTTATTATTCTTTTTTCCCGTCATTTTTCGTCAACGATTCCTGGGACACCGTAACACCGGAGTGCATGAAACTTGGTGGGCATGTAGCCCCAGTAGAGTTCTATGGAAAATTTTCGTTTCGTCCCCGGGGGTCACTCCACCCCCGCGCTGCCCCCGCCCGAAGCCCAAAAATGACAGTTTTTCCTACATAACTACCTGAACCGTGGCACCGAGGATGACAAAATGTTTATGGTATGTTGTTCTCTAGAGCTTGCATCAACTTAGCTTATAACCAGTCATTTGTGATTTGCCCCCCCATCGTAAAAATTGAAAATGCAATGTAATATTGCTTTAATTGCCCCTATCTTCAGATGAGATGTTATGAACTGCACCAAATTTCATGTGTATGATTAACCTGACACCCTCTGGGAGTATGCCAAGTTTTGTGGAATTTCATCCATGGGGGGCTATAAAATAAATGGATTTATGTGTACATTCAGGACTGTATACCCATCGGCCAGTAGATGGTGGTATTATCTGGAGTCTAAATCCCCCCCTGGGGATTTCAAAAACTGTTCCAAACATCTCAATCTCTGCTAGTTTTTGTCCTAGAAACAAGTGACACCATTAGAAACCTTTAACCCTTCTGTTGTCCTTGGGGTCAATTTGACCCCAAGCAGTGTTTAACGTCATAAAATATATGGTTCACTTTTTTTGTTTTGCTTCAAGTTTCATGACTTTTCCTCATTTGAAGGGTACAACAGAGTAAACATGAAATTTGCACAAAAATATGTTTCCAATGTCCTGTAAAAAAAATAGTTACGTTGGTGGTATTGGGGTCAATTTGACCCCATTTTTATGAAACATGATGAAAATGAATATTTGACAAATTATGGATATTATTATTGTAATAGTATGAGAACATGTAGTTATTATCATTATTGCATATACAAGTACATATTACATATAAGTTATTTTGGCAGGTCTGAAAAAGTCCAAAAAGTCAGCCTTTGGGCTGTTGACACTGGATTGGCCATATTGCCAGTCAGGGTTCCAGGGTTCATAAAGGGGTGTGGGGGGGTGGGATTGTTTTGTAGGGCTTTTGATGGTGGTTATTACACTCTTGTTAAGTACCTACCACAAAAAAAATTGGGTAAAAAAAATAATTTTAATCATTTTTTGAGAGTTTTTTTAGCTGGGGTCAAATTGACCCCAAGGACAACGAACGTCGGTAAGATTTGAGGACAACATGAGGGTTAATCAACTAGTTTCCAAATATGTTTTAAAAGAGAATGGTTGCTCTGGGTGCAACAAACATGCAGGAACACACACACACACACACACACACACACACACACACATAAATACACACACACACACACGCATACCTACACACACACGCACCACTACATACACACATGTACATAAAACATTATACAAACACATGCACAAACACGCCCACACGCATGCACACATACACCCTTACACACACACACACACACCTACACACACACACACACACACACACACACACACATGCACACACACATCTTTGGGTACATTTTGTGAGACCACCGGAGCTGAGAAGTGAATGTGTGTGTGATGTACTGTACTATAGCCTGTGTGTGTGGGTGCGTTTCTGTGTGCCCATCTGTGTGTTTGCATGTGTGTATATGTGTGTATGTGCATGTTCTGTGTGTGTTCTCTTTCTTTCTCTCTCTCTCTCTCTCTCTCTCTCTCTCTCTCTCTCTCTGTGTCTGTGTTATCTGTGTGTATTCTGTGTGTGTTCTCTCTTTCTCTCTCTCTCTCTCTCTGGGTGTGCCTGTGTGTGTGTGTGTTTGTGTGTGTGTGTGTGTGTGTGTGTGTGTGTGCGAGTGTGTGTTTGTGTGAGTGTGTGCCTGTGTATGTGTGTTTGTGTGTGTGTGTGTGTGTGTGTGCACACGTGCGCATGTGCGTGTGTGTGTGTGTGTGTGTGTGTGTTATCTGATATTGGAGTGACAGTGACGGCAGAGAACACAGTGAACATATACTCAGAGACACATTAAACACACACAGAAGCAGACACACACTCACACTAGACAGAGAAGCACTCATACACAAAAGCAAGCGCACACATGCACACACTCATTTACATACATAAAAGTTGCAGTAGGGATGGAGTAGGCGATGGAAACACAAGCGTGATTGATATTTGCGGAGAGAATGTGCAGGACTGAGCGGCGGTCATATTGTGTATCGCTTTGCGGTACATCTAGTTATAAACAAATTGTACACAAGTTTATGAACACATGCTCTCAAGTACATCAATATAAGTATAATTTAAAACAGAATTAGTGTAGTGATATTCACCTGAGACACTAACAGAGGCAGGAGTGCTACGCTGGGAAGTCCTTGGCCTAGTTCCTCTGTACCGCCCTTCACATGTGTACTGGTGCTGGCCAGCTCCAGCAGGGAGTAACATGGTGATGGATCTACTTTGCCAGTTTTGAATGGGATCACTACCTCTGTACCAGGAATACCAATCCCAGTCTGTGTGCCCTGCTACATCACACCTCAGAGTGACCTCATCTCCAGGGTAGTATGGCCCCTCAGGAGGCTCTACAGTTGCTGCAGCTGTGGGCAGATCTGTGGAGGGAAACATCAACAGCCACAGACTGACTTACTGACTAATGTCTATTGGGTGGGTCAAGAAATATTAAATATATATTGAATGTAGAAAGATATAAACATGAAATGTATAAATGCATGAAATGTATAAAGAGCCATATGAAAAGCCATATGACATATCATGATCCTCAATGAATGATCTGTCTCTACTAGAATTCCTACTACTAATAAAGCACAAAAAGATCCAATCAATTCTTCAACACCTGCTCATACACACACTCACACATGCAATAGTTACCTTTGACATGAAGAGTTGTTCTCCTGCTTGTTTGTGATGTTGTGGGTCTGTCTCTCCTCTCCCCCTGACACCGGTACTGGCCCTTATGAGACTTGGCAGCTGTGGTGATGGTGAATGTGTTGGTTTCCCCCTGAGAAAGTGCATTTCTGTCCTCATCTTTGAACCACTTGTACTTCCAGACACCCTCAGGCTGTATCTCACACTTCAGAGTGACTTCCTCTCCAACATACACAGGACTCTGTGGCATCACACTCAGTGTAGGTGTAGGCAGGGCTGTGGGAATACACACACAACACTAATTAACCAGGTAATCATGATATTGCAATAAACAGTTCATCATCACCTATCAGCAGACTGTATTCACCTGTGGCACTGATAGTTAAAGGGGCACTGCGCTGAGAATCCCTTGGCTGACCGCTTCTTTGTCCTGCACATGAGTATTGATGCTGACCATGATGATCAGGTAGCAAGACGGTGGTGGTCTTCCCCTTCTGTCTGGATATCTCAGCACTGTCTTTATACCAGTAGTACTGATCCCAGTGTGTGTCCTCTGCTATCTCACACCTCAGAGTGACTGTCTCTGCAGGATAGAGGGGAGGCCGAGGAGACTCTACAGTCAATGTAGCTCTGGGCAGATCTGAGGAGGAACATGACACGACTCACACTCAGACACAGAATCCAAATTTGACAGGGAAGTGTCAGGTGAGGTACAACCCGTCTTTATTATTATTATTTTGTATTATTATTATTATTATTATTATTACAGTAAATATTATTAATACATCAGTTGATCTTTAATACATGAGGACCAAACATATGAGACATTCCCCACCTTTAACATAAAGATAAACACTTCCACTCATCAGTGAAGACACAGCTCTGCCTCTCATCTGTCCCTGACAGCAGTAATGACCCTCATCAGACTTGGCTGCTGCTGTGATGGTCAGTGTGCTGGTGTCATGCTGAGGGAGATGATCACTGCTGGACCCTTTAAACCACTTATACGTCCAGTCACCCTCAGACTGGATCTCACACTTCAGAGTGACTCTCTCTCTAACATACATATGCCTCTTGGGCTCCATGGACACTGTAACAGTGGGTGGGGCTATGGGGGGTAAAGATGGAGAGGAACAAATGATCAAACACACTTCAGAGTGACTGACTCCTCAGTGAACACAGTACAGGAGTCTCTGGCTGCACACTCAGTATTTCACTTCATCCCTCTGTATTGATAAGGCCTGCTTAAATTACTGCCTGTCACTTTTACATACTGTATACTGACCCCTGAACATTTTGAATTGCGTAGAGGACACATGTTATTAGTAGGCTATTCCCAGACCAGTGTTGATGCTGAGTTTCCAGGTAAGTGCCCCATGGAAATTCAGCTGTCTTTTCCTGCTTGCGCACCCAGTGGAAGAAAATCAGTATGATTCACGAAGTGACCAAAACACACCTGATACTTGCAGTTTCACTCCCTCACTCCTTTCGCTGTGTATTCCATCTTTGAGACCCGCACAGATGTAGTCACCATTATGGACCCCCTCCAGAGACTGTATTGTGTATTCACTCTTATCACTCCAGCCCTCTGGTGGGTAGTGATGAATATCATCTTTAAACCAGCAGAACGCCCACCCTGACGTGTGCTGCCCCTCTAAGCTGCATCTGAGAGTGACAGACTCTCCTCTGTAGAACTGTGGTCGCTCAGGATGCAGCACCAGCACAGCTTTGATAGTCCCTTTGGAAATCACAGGACAAACATGAAGGTGTGAAGAAAACTGAGGGATGGATGTGGAGACACGTAGTCTGAAAACTGAATGAGTCTAATCTGTGATGTGCGGATAAACTGTGTCTGGGATATTTCAACACATCAAAAACTGCATTATAATATTCACTTGTACCTTCCTCTACTGCATGTCCAGAACAGCAACACAACATCAGCACTAGAACACAAAGACACACAGATTGAAGTTCCTCACTCACCAATACACACTCAGGAGTACACTAACACACAAGAACAAGAGCAAGAATATTACACTGTAGAGTAAATGTACTTTATCAGTATCTCCACTCACCAATACACACTTAGGAGTACACTAACACACAAGAACAAGTGCATATTTCACTAAAATCATTTAAAGGTGCAGTCAACCGTTGTCTATGTCTATATTCAGATGCTTTAGTCCAAAGGAACATGCATTATAATCCAATCAAAAGCTGAGAGGCAGCTCAGCCCCCCCTTCACTATTCCCAGAGAGACTCCACACAGTGTTCCACTTTTGTTTTGGGAGAAGGATACCCAGTTTATTTATTTTCAGTTTTCGGACTGTGGGCTGCCTACAGAGACCGTTTTATGTGTATTACAATGTTCTAGAATATTGCAATACATTCGGAGAGACACCGGACATTTCAAGAACAAAACCAGCACGATTATTGGGCCACTACAATTGTCAGTGTAGCCATGTAACTCTGCTCCAAGTGATCTCTCCCAAGACCGCAGAAGATCGGCCCTTTTGTTCAGCACCTAAACGCCTCCTAAAGGTACTCAATTGGGACCAACTGGGGACGTCAGCGTCTGTGGGAAACTGAAATACAAAACTACCAGCAGGGGGCAGCAGACACACCTGCAGAGTTTACAGTACTCACAGGGTGAGCAGTGAGCTGGTTGTGAGTTGAAAAAAAAAATGTTTTGGGTTAAAGTGGTCATTGATGACTATGATATCTGATTGTTCCTTTAGAAAAAGATACAGTGATATCAACAAAATATTCTCTCATACACACATCTATGAGGAGGGGCGGGACTGTCGAGCTCTATTGGCATCGTTCAAAACATGACTGTGTACGATTGGATAATCCTTCAACCAATCAGACCAACGATCTGGTGCATCTTTTGGATAAGCTAGATTGTGATTGGAGCCAAAGGTTCTGGCAGGGAACAGAGGAGATAGATGTGCAGGTTTCTAGCCTGAGATGCCAGGCGAAATCCAAATTCGCCGGCAGGTCAGTCAGGGTTCACCCAGCCTAACATTTAATATTAGGTTTCATAAAAAATAATTTAATATCACAAAAAGTGAACTGAAAGTGGCACTTGCTGTTACTGAATGACACATTTTCTTCAATTTTTCCATCTACTTGTGCATTCTGTATGTCACTGCTTACAATATAAGCCACTTTTCAAGAGCAAAAGAGAAAATGGAAAACAATTGTGCCGATGCCCAGCACAACTATGTTACAGCACTGAGTATCAACACTAATCACCAGCACAACTATGTTACAACACTGAGTATCAACACTAATCAGGCCCAGCACAACTATGTTACAACACTGAGTATCAACACTAATCACCAGCACAACTATGTTACAGCACTGAGTATCAACACTAATCACCAGCACAACTATGTTACAGCACTGAGTATCAACACTAATCACCAGCACAACTATGTTACAGCACTGAGTATCAACACTAATCACCAGCACAACTATGTTACAGCACTGAGTATCAACACTAATCACCAGCACAACTATATTACAGCACTGAGTATCAACACTAATCACCAGCACAACTATGTTACAGCACTGAGTATCAACACTAATCACCAGCACAACTATGTTACAGCACTGAGTATCAACACTAATCACCAGCACAACTATGTTACAGCACTGAGTATCAACACTAATCACCAGCACAACTATGTTACAGCACTGAGTATCAACACTAATCACCAGCACAACTATGTTACAGCACTGAGTATCAACACTAATCACCAGCACAACTATGTTACAGCACTATCAACACTAATCACCAGCACAACTATGTTACAGCACTGAGTATCAACACTAATCACCAGCACAACTATGTTACAGCACTGACTATCAACACTAATCACCAGCACAACTACAGTATGTTACAGTACTGAGTATCAACACTAATCACCAGCACAATCTTACAGCAGCAGTGTCACCATGAATGTAATTTACGATCAACATCAACATAAAATGTCTAACATTGTTGTTTTCTGGGACCAACAGCGTTTGTAGCTAGATTGTCGCTCATTCTAAGTGTTCTGTTTACTAACAATTTGCCATTGTAGAGTAGCACGACACATAATTACAGAGACAGACTGCAGCAGCACATCCATCAGGCATTTAGACATTTTCAGCCATGTGAGTCAAACACATTTTCCTCCACTGAATTCTTACATGTTCATGCATTTCTTTACATCTCCAGACAACACACATACAAAACGGAACATGTCCAAGTATGCACAGATCCACAAGTCTTTGTGCACATTCAATAAATATAAAAAATTATGGTTTAAGTAAATATTTTACAAATAGCTTTGTTCTGAGAACACAAATTACGTATAATTATACTTAGATATTCACACAAAGAGTAAAGAAAGCAGCAGAGATGGGAATTTCCTGAACGAACTCACACACACACACACACACACACACACACACACACACACACACACAAAGGCATAACTCACCAAGGAGCTGGCCCACAGGAGAGGGTTCCATGATTTGTGCTGCCCGCTTTCTGATCGACTGAGATGGCAGAGTGTGATGAGAGAGAAAGACACTCGCCAAAGACAAACCACCTCCTTCTTCCCCCACAGAGAATAGGGGAGGAGTAGCGGTACAGAGTTGGAGTGGGTGCAAGTGTACTTGTGTGTAGGTGGTGGAGCACTGTGTGTGTGGGTGGTGGGCAGTGGTGGACGCAGTACACAAATGGTGAAAGTAGAGATACACAATTAAATGTTACTCCAGTAAAAGTAGAAGTCCTCCTTTTACATTTCCACCTAAGTGGAAGTACAAAAGAACTTGTCCTCAAAAATACTTAAGTATCTAAAGTAAAAGTCCTGAAATGTATTATGACAGTTGCATTTACTATTGTTGAAATGATTCAGCACAGCCATAGGCATTCATTGAGCCTTTCTACTTCATTCAAGGACAAAACCAACTAATTATTGTTGTATGTAGAGAGAGCCAAAGCAAATAAATGTGATCTTAGATACAGTTGCTTTGTTGAATGATTTACGCTTTTGGATCAAATCAAGACATTCCCTATTGTGTTTGACGGTGTCAGATTGTCTATCATTGTATATCTATCTATCATTGTCTATCATCATTTGCTCAATGGCGTCATGAGGCTAGTTATGGTAACATCAATATTGTGAAAAGGGTAAGAATAATTTAGGCAGACAGACAGTCAGGTAAAAGTCGGTTTGTGAAAGATAATTCACAAAAAAATGTCTTGATTGATTAAAATGAATTAATGAATTCATACATTTATTCATTTGTATTGTTTACTTCACTGATGTTTAGATGGTTAATAAGCCACAATACATTTTGTACAAAACACCAAAGATGACATGTCAGTCTCAGCTCATTCAGACATTCAGGACAAGGAAATACAGAGAACAGACAACACGTATCCATGAATGTGAATAGTACAGGGAGTAGCCTACTTGAATGTTCTTATGTTGAGAGTTAAATAGAGAGGGGGGATAAAGAGGAGGCCCTGTGTATGTGAGCTATTCAGTACAATCTACTGTTGTGAAAGAGGAAGCAGCAGAGATGTTCTGAGAGCTGACCCATGTTCAGCTACATTCCACAGAGTCTTCAAAAATAGACGTGTTGCTTGCACAAGTGTGAACTTTAGTAGGTCCTTGTCTCACACATCTTTTGTGGTTCAAGTGCTGTTTTTGTCCATTGCCTTGGCATTAGTATCACTTGTTAAACATGTTAGATTAGACCAGCTTGTATTTTAGGAACGCCAGAGTGTTGTATCTGAGAAGAATATCAGTGGTCATGTAAGCAATAAGGCCTCAGAAACTGCATACCGTTTAAAATAATACATTATTTAGTCTTGGTCAAACTTTGATGTCCTTTAACATTTGAAGTTTCTGTGTAATATAAAGTATTCATTAACTATGTCTAATTTCCATGGCTTTTTTTTGCCATGACTGTATTTTGGTGCATCATTTTAATTGAACTGTGTTGTGCGGTAAATGTTGACTGATATTAGAACATGTGCAGTAGAGAGGAAATGGCTGGTGAGCCACTCCTACACACAGCTCAGAGGAAACCAGGCCAGAACCACAACCTCTCACCTCCTCTTGTGCAGAACAACCACAGCCTCTCACCTCCTCTTGCATAGCGATAGACACATACCAACACACAGCAAAGGTAGAGAAGGTATCAAAACAAGTGAGTGAGCAACCAATGAAGAGAAAAGAAACAATGATGACATACTGTAGGTGCATAAAGAGAGAGAGAGTGAAGGAAAATGATAGACAAATCGGGGAATTGTGAAATACGGGAAGTGGCTAATTCAACACCACGGACAGCATCCACAGCTGGCTGAGAGCTTCATTATGTTTCTGACGCTCACTATGAATAGAGCTGAAATGTCCTGTTTTCTGACCACTCTTCCTCAACGTGATGATGTCACCTCGGGGCCGTTGTGGTGTGAGTTGATGCACACATCATTGTGGGTTAACACTTTTTTAAGTGGCTCTCACGCATGCCAAGTCTTCTCACGCGATCCAGTTCTCTAGTACATGATGTATATATCCAAGTATGGTAGCAAATGTTTCTGGCTGTGTTGAGAACTGACTCCATATTCCAACCATATTCTACATCTGTACAAGATAGATCACACACATTCTGCTTTAGAATTATTATGTCACTTTGGGTGTGTAAGTGCCTGGCTGCTTATGTGAATGAGAAATGGTGCCAATTTTACCGGTATATTAATCTGGTATATTTCTTCCAAATCATTGGCACATTAAGAAGGAAAGAAATAAAGAAAATGTGAATTCTGATATGGAGCTAAGTCTGTTGTTCGCTGTAATGTTGTCATGTGTTAAATTCTGTAAACTTCTGTGAATGAGGAAGTAGAAGGTAGAGGTATTTTGAAAAAAAAAACACACACACACACACACACACACACACAAGAAAAAAGGTGTCAGTGACAGAGGTGTGAACTTCAAAAGTGCCTTGCATGTGTTGTTTATCTGCTGTTATTTCAATGCCCTGGATACATTTGAAAAGGTTTGAGATGAATAAATAGCACATTATTTTGAGCAGTGAGTTTTTGATTTTCATCCTATGTCCTATGGTGTGTTTTGTTGTGTACTGTGGACCATGACAAGACTGGAGATACTGTGATGATGAGAACACGTACATACACTTTGTATTTACCAAAGTCAACATGAAGCAGGACTAACCCCGCGTTCACACTGTCTACGTCCGTCAACAGATCTCGGAGGTTGTGTCTGCCGTTTGTTTATTTGCATACACGTGATCTGATTGGCTGACAGATCCGTTGCTGCCTGAAAAGTTGAACATTTCTCAACTTTCTTGACGGAGGCAACGGAGCTGAAGGAACGGACGGACCCACAATGCATTTCGAGTCCGCCCCATGCAAAGTGAATGAGATCCGTTGATGGACGTAGACAGTGTGAACGCAGGGTTACACAGAGACGTGAAAACTGTCCCTTTAAGAAGAAGAAAACTGACGTGGACAGCAGTTGTAGTCACTGTGGTCTGTGACTTCAGTATGTTAGCTACGCTAGTCTCAGTGCATCTGTGGTTCAGTGGTGTCAGAGCTGGTCCACATACAGTACGAGCTAATGCATTGTGGAAGGCACAGGACTGGCTAATGCTAATGCAGTGTGGAAGGCACAGGACTGGCTAATGCTAATGCAGTGTGGAAGGCACAGGACTGGCTAATGCTAATGCAGTGTGGAAGGCACATGACTGGCTAATGCTAATGCTAATGCAGTGTGGAAGGTACATGACTGGCTAATGCTAATGCAGTGTGGAAGGCACAGGACTGGCTAATGCTAATGCTAATGCAGTGTGGAAGGCACAGGACTGGCTAATGCTAATGCTAATGCAGTGTGGAAGGCACAGGACTGGCTAATGCTAATGCAGTGTGGAAGGCACATGACTGGCTAATGCTAATGCTAATGCAGTGTGGAAGGCACAGGACTGGCTAATGCTAATGCAGTGTGGAAGGCACAGGACTGGCTAATGCTAATGCTAATGCAGTGTGGAAGGCACAGGACTGGCTAATGCTAATACAGTGTGGAAGGCACAGGACTGGCTAATGCTAATGCTAATGCAGTGTGGAAGGCACAGGACTGGCTAATGCTAATGCAGTGTGGAAGGCACAGGACTGCACATACAGGTGGCGATGGGCAAAGTGAGACTTTGTGAAACACTGAACCCCATAAACATTCAGTTACCAAACAATTCATTTCCCCGGACAGGTCACACATGGACTACAACTTCTATTTTTTATTTTTATTTCTTGCATCAATACAATCAGTGATCCACACCCAGCATGCGGAGAAAATGTAAACCTTTTCCGGAATTGCAGGGAATATTTCAGTCCAAATAGCACAGCACTCACATAGCTAATACATAACTCAGTTGGGGTCTTAAGTGAAAACTGTCCCCTCTCCCTTCATCACCCAATCTGTTTTCCTGCTGTCTTTGATCTGACGCACTAGTGGCCCGTATTTTGGTCCCCCACCAACACACATGCACGTTTCCCACCCGTACTTCTCAATGACATTTAGTCTTGCACTGCTCTTCTTTTCACAGGTTCCTCTACAAAACACGGTACTCAGATGTGGCATTTTGAAAACTCAGCCTGGATTTATGGAGATTTTAATTCATTAGATTAATGGTGATGAATGTTCTTTTGTAATGCATCACAAACTCACCCTTTCTGATAACATTGGGGAGGCAGTCGTCTCACCAGACAACCGCGACAACCTCTGTGGTCTAGGGCAGCAATAGGCTGTCATGCAGGCTCAGCTCTGGTGTTGATCGCGTGCAACTATGAACAGAGTTTGTCCTTCCCCTACTGACTCACTCTTGGTGCCTGAATGGAAGTGAATGAGGCTATAGGCTTACATTGCTTTTTTTTAATTTTTTTTTTTTATTATTTTTTTTATCTACGCCTACTTGAAATTCTGCATCCATTGTACAATTCCCCCCCTGAGCAACCCCATGTCACTGGTTATGTATAACACTTATAACCTGTGTGTGGGGCCAAGCAAGGGTTTGAGAAAAAGTGGAGTCCATGACTACTCAGGTACGGAACTATTCAGCACCCTGGACAGCTCCAGCACCTGAGAGATGCTCCCACATCTGCCCTTCTTTAGAGACAACACATACACCTGGAACTCTCTCTCTCTGAGCTTCTCCATGGTGTTATTGTAACTTATGTATTGTACTTGGGTTGTGGGTTGCTGATTTTAAGATAAGGTCACACATGAAGTGTCATCATTCTGACACATTGGCATTTTTTGGCTTCTCCTGCATGTCAGTTGTTTGGTCTGTATACATCACCATAAATGGAAATGAACTAGTTGATCTGTGGTGGGAACGCTGACTGTTGCAGCCATCTCTAAGCCTGCAGATGTATTCACTCAGTAGAATAAAACAGTGTCAGTATTTTGTTTTGCGTACTTGAGGCCAACGGAACAAGGAATTATTCACTCTTTTTGTTTATTATTTCCAATATACAAAACATGTTATGAACATTTTAAATTTACATTTAGGTGTGTAAGAATGTTAAAATAAAAATAAAATAAATAAATAAATATGACATGAGATCAAGTAACTTAGTAAGAATCTATAGAAATAAAAAAGCTGAACAATATTTCAATCATCTTACTGTAAATAATATGTAAGCAAACTGCATGCCACCATACTGTGACAATTGAGTATGCTGTTCATATTCAATGGTTATGGTTAAGGTATTAAGCAGACACTTTTGAACAAAGCGACATACAAAGAGCAACAATACAACAGTGACATCTCACTGTAAACTATTTAAAAGCTGTAGAACAGCAATAGTAAACAATGCTTAATGAATAGCTAAAAATATACACAATGGTGGTTAGCACACTACAACAATGTAGAATACAAATATTCAAATCAAGTTGTGCTATTCTTTAACGCACACTAATTTAGCTAGTCATTTTGTGTCTTTTTTACAATATGCATGTACAGTAGAACATACATTAGTGCACTTACAACAAAGCTCATGATAAATAAAAATCATACATTTACCGAGCTCAAAGGCATTATTGTATAGGCTACATTTACAGAGCTCAAAGGCATTATTGTGTAGGCCACATTTACAGATCTCAAAGGCATTATTGTGTACATTTACAGAGCTCAAAGGCATTATTGTGTAGGCCACATTTACAGAGCTCAAAGGCATTATTGTGTACATTTACAGAGCTCAAAGGCATTATTGTGTACATTTGCAGAACTCAAAGGCATTATTGTGTACATTTACAGAGCTCAAAGGCATTATTGTGTAGGCTACATTTACAGAACTCAAAGGCATTATTGTGTACATTTAAAGAGCTCAAAGGCATTATTGTGTACATTTACAGAGCTCAAAGGCAATATTGTGTTGATATGCAGGTCATTGGTAGTGGAGCCTTATGGACATAATTTACATCATACTGCTTTTATAAATCCTCATCCAGTGATCACACACCACGCCACACTCAACTTTAATACTCAGTGGACAATACCTGACATATAAGTGTCTTTATCTTGTCGTCATAACCTACACAGGGAGATCCACGTTGTCATAACCTACACAGGGAGATCCACGTCATCATAAACTACACAGGGAGATCCACGTCGTCATATCCCTCCTCATAATCTACACAGGGAGACAGAGATGAGGAGGAAGGTCATCATAAACTCCAGATCAGATGTTGTTTTGTATAAATACTTTGTATTGATACATACTTTCTTAGAGTGAGATTGTTCACATTCCCATGATTGTTGTATAAGGTAGCTTTATGCATTTATTTACCACAAATTCATATCACGAATATTAAAAACAATCTCCTCGGTTGAAATTGTATATGCAGTTTTTTTTTAGTAAATTAGTTGTTACGGGTAATGAAACAAATCTGCATTAAAACTGTACAAAGTATCAAAATAATGTTTAGATGTAGAACAACTTGCTCTACCTTCTTGAGAGTCCTTGGATGATTTAATTGTTTCATAGACATCTGTAGAACCTGTTTTAGAATGAAATCAGAAAAGGTAAACCTTAATATAGTGCAAGAAAAAACAGACCAATGTATCCAAAATACGAACACACAGACCTTTCTGCAGTGGCATATACAAGGGTGTGAGAGTGTCATAGTCATCTGTGCATCCTAAGGTATGGAATTAATGATACATCATTAGACATGAGAGACATTCTATGTTTATGTGTTTTGCAGAAATCCAAACCATACAGTATATAGTCCTTAAAAACCCAATAACATCAACATAAGAGGCAGTCTTACTCTTCTGCAGAGGCATATACTCTGATTGAGCACCGCATATTCCAGCAGACTGACTCTGATCCTGCTCTGAACTCTGATTGGTGGTCTGCTGTTGCTGGTGTCTATGGGGACACAGGGATCTGTTATGTGTGGACAAAGTCAGGATGTAGGACTGACTGTTGAAATCCATCTAAAGAAAATGACCAGACTTTGGCTAGACGCTGGTAAACAGTGACTAAATTCATACTCAAGGTTAAGGCTTTTCTGAATGACTTTCAACTTCCCATTAACAAATGAAATGTAACATTGTGAAGAAAACTTACGGATTTCGCGTCAATATATCTGAACCTGAATCTCAGGAGAGAACATTTACAAATATCAAAACAAAGCCATGTGTCATGTTTTATTTATTAAAAAGACTGTCTTTAACTACTGGTATTGACAGGAATCCTGTTCATAAACTGACTTGTTCTCTTACCTTTAACTTTGCAGCAGTGATACACTAAGACCAGGATGAGTGCAAAGGCAATAAGGAGCCCGATCAAAACAGACACTCCTACCACCAACTTAGAGGACCCAGAATCTGGAACTTTAAACACAATGACCTATTGACAGTGGCATGGTCATTACAGAAAACCAAATACCATTGATGTATAAATACAGTAATACATGACTATTAACCTTTCCCACTTCTAACTGTGACTCTGCTCTCTGGTGACTCTCCTCTCTCTGGGTTGCTGCACTTGTAGAGGCCTTCATGTGACGTTGAGACTGCAGGGATGGTCATCTCTCTTGTGGAGGAGGTCTGCAGGAGTGTCCCATCTTTATAGAAGTCAGCGCTGATGTTGGATGGCTGATAGCGATATCTACAGCGCAGAGTCAGAGGATCTCCCTCAGTCACAGGATGGACAGGACTCTCCAGGATCACATCTCCAGCTAAAGAAAGATTCTCAGTTGATTTATTCAAATAGGGAGCAGCCAACCTACCAATCATTCTTTAAAGTTCAAGGGATTCATAGGGGGTTTGTATATTTGGAACTTTAAATATATACAAATGACCACTTTAATGTTAAACTGTTTACAAGTTTGAATATTATCACAATATAAAAATGCAGTGGATCATTCAAATTGACTTTAGTGAACACACCCATATACTCACAATAAGTTCATATTCTAATGAACTCACTCACCTGTAACCTTGATCTCAGCTGCATGACTGTATTGCGTGTAGAAGACTGGGTCTCCTCTCCCAGCTCTGCACCAGTACTGTCCTCCATCAGAGACTGTAGCAGAGCTGATGCTGTAGGAGTCTCCATCAGTCTGGGCCACAGGATCAGAGCTCTGTGTGTGTCTGTACCAGTAGAACACCAAACCAGAGGAAACACCCAACGCACATCTCAGAGTCACTGAGTCTCCTGTGAGGAGCTGGTGCTCTGGACTTAGAGTGACTTTGGGCTTTGAAGCTGAAGAGGAAGAAACGGTCATCATCAAACACATCTCAACACAGTTAGAAGCACACACAGCACACACACACGTGAGCGCTGCAGGTGTATGGCCATACAGTACGCACTGTGTGTACCATCAGGCTACTCAACAACGAGAGAGAATGTTCTCTTATCTGTGCATTCACACCAAATTGTCCAACCATACCATAACTTGCCAACTCTACACAGTATCTCATTAACGACATGACAGTTACGTAAAGGAAACACTTGATCAAAATGAATGTTCACTTACAGTAATGCAGAACTACACACACACACACACACACACACACACACCTTCTGTTTGAGCAGAAGAGAGAATATCAGTGTGTGTACACAGCAACTACAGATATTTTAGGGTGGGCTGCTTGTTGCTTTCTTTTACTGTCGTTACTGGTCATCAGCACACAAAGCTACTAACTCTAGCACACACACACACACACACACACACACACACACACACACACACACACACACACACACACACACACTAGTTACCTTTGACATCAAGAGTAATTCTCCTGCTTGGTTGTGATGCTGTGGGTTTGTCTGTCCTCTCCCCCTGACACCAGTACTGGCCCTTGTGAGACTCAGCAGCTCCTCTGATGGTGAAGGTGTTTCCCTCAGACACTGGGGTTGTACTGGACTCCTTATACCACTTATATGTCCAGCCACTGAGAGACGCTATCACACACTTCAGAGTGACGTTCTCTCCAGTGAACACAGGACTCTGGGGCTCTACAGTCAGAGTAGCCACAGGCAGCGCTGCAGAGGAACACATGGAGACAATGAGGAGCAAAGCAGGAGGAATGGAACTCTTCTGTTATGATGCAACACCTTGGTAACAGTATAGTGGACACCAAAGATTCTAGAACATTGTTCTAGAATCTTTGGTGGACACGCTAATGAGGAGCACAGCAGGAGGAATGGAACTCTTCTGTTATGGTGCAACACCTTGGTAACAATATAGTGGACATGCCAATGTAATATTTCATTTTATATTTAATATTTCATATTATATGGCTCTCTAGAATGTTGAGAGAGCTCCCATTCACTTTGAATGGGCCTCCCCAACGTTCTACCGGTGATTAATATGTATAATCACCGGTGAAAGTATATAATGACCGCTGTCAATGGCAACGGGTTTTGTGCTTCTAATTCACGTCTTTCATATCAATCCGCAACAAAGCCGTTCGCTGGTTGCAATGGAATTTCATTGAAAGTTACCAAGTATGTTGCCAGGCAACACCTAACAACTGTCAACTGTGGCGAACTATTTATTTTCTAGAAGTTAGCGGAAGCCACCAAACGGTAGCCAAGTCATTGCTAAAGACACATTGAGTTAAGTTTCATTTCTCTTTTTGGCAAGTAGCCATATAATAAGCGGGATAATGTATAGAACGCCGGTCATTATCGGAAAATAATTCCCTTCAGGACGAAGCAAAACCCCTCCGCTGCGCGTCGGGGTTCTGTTCATCCTGTCGGGAATTATTTTCCGATAATGACCGGCGTTCTATACATTATCCCTTACTTAAGCATGTACAGTATCAGCATAATTCATGATATATGTGTATATTATTTTCCCTTTCAATCAGAGAACACATTCTTGTTGAAAATATCACATTCAATTTGTTGTTAAAACGAACCTTTCACTGTGAGCTGTACAGTGTTGCTGTAAGGTGATGGTTTCCTGCTTCTCTCTCTCACTCCGTAGCACGTATACTTCCCCTGATCAGACACAGTGGCTCTGCTGATGGTGTAGCTGTTGGTGTTTGTCTTAGAGGCTCTGGATGATGAGGGTTTGTCCCATGCATATGTCCAGCCAGCTGAAGGCTGTATTGCACATGTCAGAGTGACTGCTTCTCCAGTGAACACATGGCTGGGTTGTACTGTCAGCGAAGGCGCTGGAAAAGCTGTGTTGTTACAAACAAATTGTTTATGAACACAAGCTCTCAAGTACATAGATATAAGTATAATATAAAACAGAATTAGTGTAGTGATATTCACCTGAGACACTAATAGAGACAGGAGTACTACGCTGGGAAGTCCTTGGCCTAGTTCCTCTGTGCCGCCCTTCACATGTGAACTGGTACTGGCCAGCTCCACCAGGGAGGGAAACGGTGATGGTGCTACTTCTGCCATTTGGAATGTAATAACTACCTCCGTACCAGTAATACTGATCCCAGTCTGTGTGCCCTGCTACATCACACCCCAGAGTGACCTCATCTCCAGGGTAGTATGGCCCCTCAGGAGACTCTACTGTTACTGCAGCTGTGGGCTGATCTGTGGAGGAAAACATCAACAGCCACAGACTGACTTACTGACTGATGTCTGTTGGGTGGGTCAAGAAATATTAAATATACAGTATATTGAATGTAGAAACATATAAACATGAAATGTATTAATGCATGTATAAAGAGCCATATAAAAAAGCCATATGACATATTATGATCCTCAATGAATGATCTGTCTCTACTCAAATTCCTACTACTCAAAGAGTACAAAAAGATCAAATCAATTCTTCAACACCCACTCCTGCTCATACACACACTCATGCCTGTAATAGTTACCTTTGACATGAAGAGTAATTCTCCTGCTTAGTTGTGATGTTGTGGGTCTGTCTCCCCTCTCCCCCTGACACCAGTACTGGCCCTTATGAGACTTGGCAGCTCCTCTGATGGTGATGGTGAATGTGTTCCCCTGAGAAAGTGAATTTCTGCCCTCATCTTTATACCACTTGTACTTCCAGACACCCTCAGGCTGTATCTCACACTTCAGAGTGACTTCCTCTCCAACATACACAGGGCTCTGTGGCAGCACACTAAGTGCAGGTGTAGGCAGAGCTGTGGGAACACACACAACACTGATTACAGTTTTTCACAGTTGCTCAAACACTAAACCCCATTCTCTGAATCAAATTCTCAAATTTCTGAACACATTTGTTTAATTACTCCCTTTTTTGGCAAAACCATAGACTACTTTCACCCACTTTCACCCATTTTACCAAACTCATTAACCCTTTTTGCAAAACTGTGAACACATTGTGCATTCTGATGCACTTCTTAATTATAGTGATAACCAAACAACGCAGAAGTTGAACACAATTAGTGCACAGTTGTCTCCATTTGAACACTACCACTCAAAATTGATAACACTTCTGTCTAATGATGCATGTGACAACCAATATAAGTCAGTTCAGAGTTGACAGAGACGCAGGGGACAACAAGTGTGTGTTACAGTAGAAGTGGGGTACAAGGAAGAGGAGGGTGCAGGTAGGAGGAAGAGGATGAAGAGAAAGACAGAGAGTCCCAAGAGTTGCAATACTGTAAATGATGATATTTGGGCAACAATCATTGACCATGTTCTGGTTCATGGAATGCCAATGAGAGAAGCAGGACTTCATGGTCCAACCCAACATCAGTGGTTTCTCTGTGGCGTCAATAATCCAAAGATTCAGACTACAGAAGAGAAATAGCGTAAATGTCCATTATCATACAGTACAGTAATCACTGAACATCCACTGTTACACACTTACTACCCTTTGAGCTCAACTCTGAGAGAATGAAAGAGCTGAGTTATCAGTATGTCCAAGTAAGTCTAAATTTAGGCACAATACAATATTACAGTATTGCATACTTACAGTACTATCAGAGTCTGTGGCATCACAGTACAAATCATATTCAGTACAGTATTGGTCTGTCTTTCTGTTCACTTACATTCCAGCTATTGATTTATATCTCCATATGGGCTAGAGGATATGAGTAGAGAGTTATATAAGTCCTTATTCTTTATTTTCATTGATATTTTATTTTTCAAATTAGAATGAATACAATTCCTCCAGGAGCCATAAACCCTGCCCTGAAAACGGTGTCTTCCATTGTTTGGTGTATTGTCTTATCACTGCTCTGCAGGAGTGTAATTTTGCCTGATGTGTTCAATGATTTGAGACCATTAGTTAGTTTTGAGCAAAGTTAAAAGTGTTTTGAGGTGATTGTTCAGTTTTGCAACAAGATTGAAGGGTTTCGAGAATGTAGTTTGAGAAATGAGTTTTGTGTTCACAGTTTTGAGAAAAAGGTAAAGAGTTCTGAAAAAGGTGTTCTAGCAATTGTGAAAAACTGTAACTAGAAAAGCACTCAGACAGCGCAGACCTCCGCCTGTATTGTTCTTCCTTGGTTGTCATACATTTGAACCTAAACTATTCAGATCACCACCACGTGGCCATACCATGCCATTACACCACTAAGCTAAATACATAAACGCCTCTGGAATCCAGACGGAATTACTGATCATTGGCAAAATGTAATCGTTTCTCCCTTGGGTCATGTCCGGCCTTCCCTGAATTTCATTGAAATCCATCCATTACTGTTTGAATTATCTTGCTAACAAACAGACAAACAAACAGACAGACAAACAAACGCCGGTCCCCGATGAAAACATATACCTCCTTGGCGGAGGTAAACCAGAAAACCATGATATGGTAATAACAGTTCATCATCACCGATCAGCAGGCTGTACTCACCTGTGGCACTGACAGGTAAAGGGGCACTGCGCTGAGAATCCCTTGGCTGACCGCTTCTTTGTCCTGCACATGAGTACTGATGCTGACCAAGATGATCAGGTAGCAAGATGGTGGTGGTCTTCCCCTTCTGTCCTGATATCTCAGCACTGTCTTTATACCAGTAGTACTGATCCCAGTCTGTGTACTCTGCTACATCACACCTCAGAGTGACTCTCTCTGCAGGATAGAGGGGAGGCTGAGGAGACTCTACAGTCAATGTAGCTCTGGGCAGATCTGAGGAGGAAATGACGACACTCATTCAGACACAGAATCCAAATTTGACAGGAAAGTGTCAGGTGATTAATATATCAGTTGAGCTTTCCAAAGAATAAATGAGGACCAGACATATGAGACATTCCCCACCTTTAACAGTAAGATAAATACGTCCACTCCTCAGTGAAGACACAGCTCTGCCTCTCATGTCTCCCTGACAGCAGTAATGACCCTTATCAGACTTGGCTGCTGCTCTGATGGTCAGTGTGCTGGTGTCACGCTGAGGGAGATGATCACTGCTGGACCCTTTAAACCATTTATACGTCCAGTCACCCTCAGACTGGATCTCACACTTCAGAGTGACTTCCTCTCCAACATACACAGGCCTCTGTGGCTCTATAGTCACTGTGGGAGTGGGCAGGGCTATGGGGGGTAAAGATGGAGGGAAACAAATGATCAAACACACTTCAGAGTGACTGACTCTGAAGTGTCAGCAGAGCTTTGGAAGTCAGCAGAGCTTTGGAAGTCCCTTTGGAAATCACAGGACAAACATGAAGGTGTGAAGAAAACTGAGGGATGGATGTAGAGACATATGGTCTGAAAACTGAGGGATGGATGTGGAGACATGTAGTCTGAAAACTGAATGAGTCTAATCTGTGATGTGTGGATAAACTGTGTCTGGGATATTTCAACACATTAACAACTACATGATAACATTCACTTGTACCTTCCTCTACTGCATGTCCAGAACAGCAATACAACATCAGCACTAGAACACAAAGACACACAGATTGAAGTTCCTCAAAGTTCTTCACACAGTTTTCTTTAAGATTGTGCCACTCACCAATACACACTCAGGAGTACACTAACACACAAGGACAAGTGCAAGGATATTACACTGTAGAGTAAATGTACTTTATCAGTATCTCCACTCACCATGAGTGCCACCACTACCAACTGCAATGTCACTGATATTTCACTAAAAGCATTTAAAGGTGCAGTCAACCGTTGTCTATGTCTATACAGTAATTTCCCGCATATAAGCCGCTTTGTGTATAAGCCGCAGGACAGTGTTTTATGCAAGTTAAAAGAAACAAAACCATATTAACACCATATTAACTGCCCCCCTGTATTAACCTCATAGCTGAAGAAATTTTGCAAAATCAATGTATAAGCCGCGGCTAATAGTCGGGAAATTACGGGAATTTAGATGCTTTAGTCCAAAGCAACATGCATTATAATCCAATCAAAGACCAATCAAAAGCTGAGAGGCAGCTCAGCCCACCCTTCACTATTCCCAGAGAGACTCCACACGGTGTTCCACTCTTGTTTGGGGAGCAGGATACCCAGTTTGTTTATTTTCAGGTTTCGAACTCTGGGCTGCCTACAGAGATCGTTTTATGTGTATTACAATGTTCTAGAATATTGCAATACATTTGGAGAGACACGAACGGCGGCGTTTCAAGAACACAACAAGCACGTTTATTGGGCCACTACAATTGTCAGTGTAGTCATGTAACTCTGCTCAAAGTAATCTCTCCCAAGACGGCAGAAGATCGGCCCTTTTGTTCAGCGCCGCACGCCACCTAAACGTACTCAACTGGGACCAACTGGGGACGTCAGCGTCTGTGGGAAACTGAAATACAAAACTACCAGCAGGGGGAAGCAGACACACCTGCAGAGTTTGTCACAGTACTCACAGGGTGAGCAGCAAGCTGCTTGTGAAGTGAAAAAATGTTTTGGGGGTTAAAGTGGTCATTGATGACTAGATATCTGATTGTTCCTTTAGAAAAAGATACAGTGATATCAGCAAAATATCCTCTCTCATACACACATCTATGCTCTCATTGTACCCTTCAAAATAACATTTAATTAATCTGGCTACCACCATACTAAGCTCAATCTTTTAGGAGTCTGTGCTTTATTTCTACTGCACGAGAGGCGTGCTCTCTTGGAGGAGGGGCGGGACTGTCGAGCTCTATTGGCATCGTTCAAAACATGACTGTGTACGATTGGATAATCCTTCAACCAATCAGACCAACGATCCGGTGCATCTTTTGGATGAGCTAGTTTGTGATTGGAGCCAAAGGTTCTGGCAGGGAACAGAGGAGATAGATGTGCAGGTTTCGAGCCTGAGATGCCAGGCAAAATCCAAATTCGCCGGCAGGTCAGGCAGGGTTCACCCAGCCTAACATTTAATATTAGGTTTCATAAAAAAATATTTAATATCACAAACAGTGAACTGAAAGTGGCACTTGCTGTTACTGAATGACACATTTTCTTCTTTTTTTTCCATCTACTTGTGCATTCTGTATGGATTCTGTTTACAATACAAGTCACTTTTCAAGAGCAAAAGAGAAAATGGAAAACAATTCTGCCAAGGCCAGCACAACTATGTTACAGCACTGAGTATCAACACTAATCACCAGCACAACTATGTTACAACACTGAGTATCAACACTAATCACCAGCACAACTACAGTATGTTACAGCACTGAGTATCAACACTAATCACCAGCACAACTATATTACAGCACTGAGTATCAACACTAATCACCAGCACAACTATGTTACAGCACTGAGTATCAACACTAATCACCAGCACAACTATGTTACAGCGCTGAGTATCAACACTAATCACCAGCACAACTATATTACAGCACTGAGTATCAACACTAATCACCAGCACAACTATGTTACAACACTGAGTATCAACACTAATCACCAGCACAACTATGTTACAGCACTGAGTATCAACACTAATCACCAGCACAACTATATTACAGCACTGAGTATCAACACTAATCACCAGCACAACAATATTACAGCACTGAGTATCAACACTAATCACCAGCACAACTATGTTACAGCACTGAGTATCAACACTAATCACCAGCACAACTATATTACAGCACTGAGTATCAACACTAATCACCAGCACAACAATATTACAGCACTGAGTATCAACACTAATCACCAGCACAACTATGTTACAGCACTGAGTATCAACACTAATCACCAGCACAACTATGTTACAGCAGCACTGTCACCATGAACATAATTTATCAACATGAACATAAATGTTGGGACCAACAGCGTTTGTAGCTAGATTGTGGCTTTAATCATTTTAAGTGTTCTGTTTAACAATTTGGCATTGTAGAGTAGCACAACACATAATTACAGAGACAGACAGCAGCAGCACATCCATCAGGCATTTAGACATTTTCAGCCATGTGAGTCAAACACATTTTCCTCCACTGAATTCTTACATGTTAATGCATTTCTTTACATCTCCAGACAACACACATACAAAACGGAACATGTCCAAGTATGCACAGATCCACATGTCCAATGTGCACATTCAATAAATATAAAAAAATATGGTTTAAGTAAATATTTTACAAATAGCTTTGTTCTGAGAACACAAATTACGTATAAATTATACTTAGATATTCAGACAAAGAGTAAAGAAAGCAGCAGAGATGGGAATTTCCTGAACACACACACACACACACACACACACACACACACACACACACACACAGGCATAACTCACCAAGGAGCTGGCCCATAGGAGAGAGTTCCATGATTTGCGCTGCCCGCTTTCTGATAGACTGAGATGGCAGAGTGTGATGAGAGAGAGAGACACTCGCCAAAGACAAACCACCTCCTTCTTCCCCCACAGAGAATAGGGGAGGAGTAGCGGTACAGAGTTGGAGTGTGTGCATGTGTACTTGTGTGTAGGTGGTGGGGCACTGTGTGTGTGTGGGTGGTGGGCAGTGGTGGACGCAGTACACAAATGGTGAAAGTAGAGATACACATGATTAAATGTTACTCCAGTAAAAGTAGAAGTCCTCCTTTTACATTTCCACCATCAAGGTATCTAAAGTAAAAGTCCTGAAATGTATCATGACAGTTGCATTTACTTTTGTTGAAATTATTCAGCACAGCCATAGGCATTCATTGAGCCTTTCTACTTCATTCAAGGAGAAAACCAACTAATTATTATTGTACAGTATGTAGAGAGAACTAAAAGCAAATGAATGTTATCTTAGATGTTGTTTGCCCATACCACGCTAGCATTCTGCTAATGAAGCTTGAGTGTATGATGTCATTTACATTTGAAAAGACGTTTTAAAGCAAATAAGTGACTCTAAAAAATCAAACACCACGCAATAAGTAATTTCTTTGCATCCCCTTTCGAAAACAACATTCAAATTAATTGACATATATTTATATTTTGAGAAAAGTGGATTTTGAGGGGTATTGCTCCATAGACCTCCATGCATTCTGCACTCCAAATGTGAGCGCCTCTAATGGAACCAGCGTGGAACTGCAACCATTTCAAAACCGGAAGTATAACGACAGTGGCAGTTCTCCCCTTATTAGACATTCTCTGGTGATTGTCTATCATTGTATATCTATCTATCATTGACTATCATCATTTTATTTGCCCTGGGCCTCTCACATCCTCCATCCGTACGCTGCACTTCACCGTCTGATATCAGTCTTGTGTGTGAAGCGCAATTGGGTTGCACTTGTGCACGTTAAAATGCGCTATACAAATAAACATTACTTTACTTTACTTTTACTTTACTTTTATCATCATTTGCTCAATGGTGTCATGAGGCTAGTTATGGTAACATCAATATTGTGAAAAGGGTAAGAATAATTTAGGCAGACAGACAGTCAGGTAAAAGTCAGTTTGCAAAAGATAATTCACCAAAAAATGTCTGGATTAATTACAATTCATTCATTCATTCATACATTTTTTTTTGTAATGCAATGTTTATTGATTTTTCAACATAGGGAAGTATACAAAACATTTACATTCATTATTTTGTATTGTTTACTTCACTGATGTTTAGATGGTTAATAAGCCACACCAAAGATGACATGTCAGTCTCAACTCATTCAGACATTCAGGACAAGGAAATACAGAGAACAGACAATACGTATCCATGAATGTGAATAGTACAGGGAGTAGCCTACTTGAATGTTCTTATATTGAGAGTTAAATAGAGGGGGACATAAAGAGGAGGCCCTGTGTATGTGTGCTATTCAGTACAATCTACTGTTGTGAAAGAGGAAGCAGCAGAGATGTTCTGAGAGCTGACCCATGTTCAGCTACATTCCACAGAGTCTTCAAAAATAAACGTGTTGGTTGCGCAAGTGTGAACTTTAGAATGTCCTTTTCTCACACATATTTTGTGGTTCAAGTGCTGTTTTTGTCCATTGCCTTGGCATTAATATCACTTGTTAAACATGTTAGATTAGACCAGCTTGTATTTTAGGAACGCCAGAGCGTTGTATCTGAGAAGAATATCAGTGGTCATGTAAGCAATAAGGCCTCAGAAACTGCATACCGTTTAAAATAATACATTATTTAGTCTTGGTCAAACTTTGATGTCCTTTAACATTTGAAGTTTCTGTGTAATATAAAGTATTCATTAACTATGTCTAATTTCCATATGAAAAGCAGAAAGGACATGAGTGACTTTTTATTTCATTTCCAGTGGAAAACCTATACTCAGGTAGCTACTACGACAATGTACATTAAGAAATGAAGTTGTCAACTGTGAAAAAAACGAGCGTTAGCCGCATAGCTCCATAGACCACAATTCATTTATCACTTGCTCGGCAGCACCCCTAGCGGAATTTCAACAGATTGCAGGAACAATCCGGTACAATGGAGTTAATAGGAAGTGGACCGGCTCTCCGTAAAGGGGCTCTGTCCAGGTCATGTGCTCTCTCCCTCTCTGTGCTCCAGGTTTTGCTCCGCCCACGTCTCTGCCTCTACCCTGCGCTGCTACACACCTGTGGCCAATTGGCCCTCGTCTGGGCCTGCACTTAACTCCAGCCCTGGAGCTCCTTCATTGCTGCATTATCTCCTCACCAAGAACGCTGCCAGGAGCCTTGTCAAGCTGCACCTCTCTACGACCACGACAACTGCCACAACCTCGACCTCGACCACGGCCACGGCCACGTCTTCGCCCTTGCCCTGCCTGAATCCTCCTGCCTTGGATTTTCCCTTTTTCTCTGCTCTCCTTTGTTGGATTTTGGACTGCCTATTTTGCTGTTTGAGACTTTTTTTGCCTGCTACTTGCCTAAGTGTTGCCGTTCAAGTGAGATTCCAAGTTTTTGATTTTCTGTGCTTTTGAATCGTTTTTGGATTTTCATGGACTCAGCTTTGAACTCAAGATTTCTGTTTTTCCCTGTGTGAAGATTGCTTTCATTAAAAAAAAAAAAATTGACTGAAGTTACTGGTGTCTGCATTTGGTTCCACTTTTGTTAAACCCGGCCACAGTGGCCGTGACAGTACAAGCCTACTTCTGTGAATGAGGAAGTAGAAGCTTGAGGTATTTTGAAAGCTGCAATAAATTCAGCCAAAAAAAAAAAAGACACAAGAAAAAAGGTGTCGGTGACAGAGGTGTGAATTTCAAAAGGGCCTCGCATGTGTTTTTTATCTGCTGTTATTTCAGTGCGCTGGTTAAATTTGAGATGAATAAATAGCACATTATTTTGAGCATGGATGGTTCAGAGCAGTGCACCACTGATGATAACTAGTAAACTACTGTAGACCTGAAAAAGTGTCTGTTTTCCAAACATATAATGTAGTGTGACTTGAATCATACACTTAGGCCTTCAAATTTGAAATATTGTGATATAATGTAGTGTTTATATCTAATTTGCATTGTTTTTTTTACAATATATATTATTGCATTTTACTGTATTTCCACTCCAATTAGGTAATGTGCTGTACAGAACAAATGCGGCCCTCCTACACACAGCTCACAGCCTACAGAGGAAACCAGACCAGAACCACAATCTCTCACCTCCACTCGCTCTGCACGTCATAATCTCCTCCCCATTGCAGTAGACACCAACAGACACCAAGGACAGAGGATGCACACCGAGTGAAGAAAAATAATGAATGAATAAGACAGGGAGAGAATATGAGTGAGTGAGAGAGTGAATGCATTTTCAAACAAGTTCGATGGTGTGTCTTTGTTGTGTACTGTGGACCATGACAAGACTGGAGATACTGTGATGATGAGAACACTTACATACACTTTGTATTTACCAAAGTCAACATGAAGCGGGACTAACACAGAGACGTGAACACTGTCCCTTTAAGAAGAGGAACGCTGATGTGGACAGCGGTTGTAGTCACTATAGACCTCTGAAGTTCGCCTACAAAAAAGCCACCATCTTTGCCCAAATAAGGAGATCCGGTATCTTAACATTTTTTCTATGGGAAAATAACATGGGGATTTTCAATTATCGCACCTGTTAAACTCTCACGGGGATGATGACATTGGAAAAGCAGACGTTTTTCACTACACAGTTTTGTCCACTGCCGTCTAGTGGATACTGTGATCTTCGGTAGGTGAAGACGGCACACTTTGATCTTTGCTACCCCAGAGCTAACTTACCATGCAACTTGCCATAGGCAGTTAGCTTCAATTAACTCCCGGATCTCCTTATATGGGCAAAGATGGCAGCTTTGGATCCTTTTTGTAGGCGAACTTCAGAGGTCTATGGTCTGTGTCTTCAGTGTGTTAGCTACGTCACTCTCAGTGCATCTGCGGGTTCAATGGTGTCAGAGTTGGTCCACATAGTATGTGCTAATGCAGTGTGTAAGGCACAGGACTGGCTAATGCAAATGCCGTGTGGAAGGCACAGGACTGGCTAATGCTAATGAAGTGTGGAAGGCACAGCACAGGACTGGCTAATGCTAATGCAGTGTGGAAGGCACAGCACAGGACTGGCTAATGCTAATGCAGTGTGGAAGGCACAGCACAGGACTGGCTAATGCTAATGCAGTGTGGAAGGCACAGGACTGGCTAATGCTAATGCAGTGTGGAAGGCACAGGACTGGCTAATGATAATGCGGTGTGGAAGGCACAGGACTGGCTAATGCTAATGCTAATGAAGTGTGGAAGGCACAGGACTGGCTAATGCTACTGCTAATGCAGTGTGGAAGGCACAGGACTGGCTAATGTTAATGCTAATGCAGTGTGGAAGGCACAGGACTGCCATAACACAGGTGAGGTGAGGACTTATGGTATGTACAGGGCCGTGCACAGGAGTTTTGAGGGGCAGTTGCTCTAACCTGAGAAAAGCTCCCCTCCCCCTCCCCTCCCCCAGGCTATATGAAGCCTATATGAAGGACTGAGAATAACATGGGTCACCGGTTTCAAACAATTCCTAAAATAGTGATAGGATTTAGGCATTTAACCATTTTGAATGAAACAATTAAAGTGTAACTGCACTCCATAACTCCATGCACTTCACATTTCTGACAAAGGCTTTCACAATGGGCGGGACGATCTGAAATTTGGAAGGGAGGGGTTGAAGAGGGGCGTAGATGTAAGGGGCGTTGATATAGACTGGGCACTGCTGCAGCTGAATTGATTTAAGCAATAAGCCCCGAGAGGCCGTGCGTTATACTGTATAATCGAACAGCTAAGGGGCGTTGTTAGGCACGACGCGAAGCGGAGTGCCTAAAACCCCCTTCGCTGTTCGATTATACAGTATAACGCACGGACTCGAGTGGCTTATTGCTTTTCTAAAACGGTTACCACATCGATCTAGCAAGATTTCATGAAAGAAAGGCACAGCAACGAAAAAGTAATAGATAATCATTCTTCCGCCAAGAAATATATTCCCTGCATATGAATGGTCGCTAAGCAACAACAAGACGCAGCCACTGCTAGTTTTGTGCTAGCGCATTACTATAGAACGAAATGCGGTCAAGGTGTGTGTTTATCGTCCTATATACAACGGCATCGAACGCGATTCAGCCAATCATAATCAAGGACCGGAACTATCCGTTTTAGAATGATTGATATCGTGTCAATCTGGCAATGAGTGCTGTAGACATGGCTTATCACAGGTAATCAGGGCAGCAGGTGTTTGGGCGTTTAATTCCTAATTTGTGACGACCCGGTGACGTAGAGTCGCCAGAAAAGTGCAGGTCTACATCAGCATTTTGGACCAAAATGCCATGGCATGTTTCAACCTGTAGAAGGCGGGGAGAGCTATATCTCCAATACAAAATAATACAAAATGTTACTTTTCTCGGGAAACACGATTTTTGTCAATATTATTAACCAATCAATCAACAGCTCAAAAAACATATTTTAGGGTGCAGCTACACTTTAATGTGATGCATTACTTCCATCATTCATTCTTCCTGCTAAAACAAAGTGTGATAAACTGATGTAACCATCAGCAGACATGTACAGAACTATTCAGCACCCTGGACAGCTCCAGCACCTGAGAGATGCTCCCACATCTGCCCTTCTGTAGGGACAACACCTACACCTGGAACTCTCTCTAGCTCTGTACTTCTCCATTATATATGAGGCCAACGCAACAAGGAATTATTCACCCTTTATTATTATCATTTCCAATATACAAAACATGTTATGAAAAATGTACATATACATTTCAGTGTGTAAGAATGTTAAACTGAAACAAACACAATAAATACAAACTTGTAAATGTAATACAATAATTTAAGACTGAATGTCTGCATGAGATCAAGTACAAAGGCATTATTGTGTTGATATGCAAGTCCTTGGTAGTGGGGCCTTATGGACATCATTTACATCCCACTTTTATAAATCCTCATCCAGTGAACCCACACCCCACACCACACTCAACTTTCAAATACTCATTGGACAATTACTGTCTTTAAGTGTCTTTATCTCAGGGAGATCCACATCATCATACCCCTCCTCATAATCTACACAGGGAGATCCACATCGTCATAACCTACACAGGGAGATCCACATCCTCATAACCTAAACAGGGAGATCCACATCCTCATAACCTACACAGGGAGATCAACATCCTCATAATCTACACAGGGAGATCCACGTCGTCATAACCTACACAGGGAGATCCACGTCGTCATAACCTACACAGGGAGATCCACGTCGTCATAACCTACACAGGGAGATCCACATTCTCATAACCTACACAGGGAGATCAACATCGTCATATCCCTCCTCATAGCCTATGTTGCACACTTGAAGAAATAATGTTTTGACAACAAGTGTGTCGAAAGTTCTTCGTTTATTTCCACTTTTCCATGAAATACATTCAGTAACACGTTGTTCTCTGTCTCGTTTTCTCTCTAGGTTTCGTTCTCTACTTAAGTTTCGATTTCCTGTCTGTACTCAATGCCTTGAACTACTCCCTGAACAATCCCACATTGCCATCTAGTGGACAAAAATGATAATGTCATCGTGATTATCTCACAAATACAAAGGTTATACAGAACACAACAAAGCAAACTAGAAATGCAATTCCAAGGAATTACCAGTGCATGAAAAGGCAAAAATAGATAGATAATGTAGATATGGTTACTAAGGTGTAGCTAGGGTAAACATGGTGGTTGCATAGTTTACAGAGAGTTGATAGTGTGAGGGTAGACAGTTTAAAGATGAAACGTTCCAGTTCTAACTTAACTAATGATTTCTATTCATGTTAAAATGTTGATTAGCTAACTTAGCTAATGATTTCTAGCAGTTACGCTAAAAATGCTTATTATGCTAGCAATGCTAACTTTACTAACAATGCTAACCAGGTTGATTAGCTAACTTAACCGATGATTTCTAGCAGTAATGCTAAAAATGCTAACTATGCTAACAATGCTAAATTTGCTAACAATGCTAACCAGGTTGATTAGCTAACTTAGTTGATGATTTTTTGCAGTTATGCTAAAAATGCTAACTATGCTAACAATGCTAACTATGCTAACCATGCTAACTAGTTAACTTGCTAGTGAGGACTTTTATTTTGAAACATTTGTTGCTAGGATATCCATGGTGGCCACTATCAGGAAACAAGAAGTTACTGCAGTATAATCATGTTGGTTGCTATGGAAACGGTCATAAACACTTAATTTTAATAGTTGCTATGTTGGTTGCTAGGTACATGGAGGTTTCATGTAGTCGACTGGAGGCATAGTGGATGATAACTGACAGTTAGAATGGTTGAACAGTTCAATAATTGAGTAGTTTCAGTGGTTAAATGATTTAATAGTGTATTATTGCAGTGAGGACCTTTATTTTGAAACAGTTGTGGACAGAGGAAGTAGTGAAACAGGATCTGTAGTCTTAATGAGATTGTATGCTTAAAGCCTGAGACAGAAGGTGCCTCTCATATATAGCGTTTACGCGTCCTCTCTCGCTCCTCACTGATCTACATAAAGAATGATGGAGCGGCAACAATGGGATAGTCTAGCCCTTCTTCTATCTTTCTTTATGTAGATCATTGAGGATCGAGGAGCGAGGGAGGACATATAAACGCTGCTTGAGAGGGACCCACAGTAAATACTTTAAAAGTTGTATATAGTCTAATTAATGTTGATAGACAGAATGTTTAATGGATGTTGATAGACAGAATGTTTAATGGATGTTGATAGGCAGATTGTTTAATAGATATTGATTGACAGTTTAATGGGTGGATGAGTGAATGGTCTGAAGAAGATGAATGGATAGAAGGTTGGATGGAATGTGCCTTATATTCTTGTTAAGAGAGACACTGATACAGCTCTCTGAGAGTAGTTGATACAGGTGTAATCAATTTAACTGGCTAGTCTTAAGAGAGCCAGAGTGTTAAAGACTGAGACAGAGTAAATAATTTAAAAGATGAATGTAGATAGTCTAATTAATGTTGATAGACAGAGAGTTTAATGGATGTTGATAGGCAGATTGTTTAATAGATGTTGATAGACAGTTTAATGGGTGGATGAGTGAATGGTCTGAAGAAGATGAATGGATAGAATGTTGGATGGAATGTGCCTTATATTCTTGTAGAATGGAGAGACACAGCTCTCTACTGAGAGTAGTGGATACAGATACAGGTGTAATCAATTTAACTGGCTAGTCTTAAGAGAGCCAGCCTGAGACAGAGTAGATTGTTTAAAAGTTGAATGTAGATAGTCTAATTAATGTTGATAGACAGAGAGTTTAATGGATGTTGATAGGCAGATTGTTTAATAGATGTTGATAGACAGTTTAATGGGTGGATGAGTGAATGGTCTGAAGAAGATGAATGGATAGAATGTTGGATGGAATGTGCCTTCTATTCTTGTAGAATGGAGAGACACAGCTCTCTACTGAGAGTAGTGGATACAGATACAGGTGTAATCAATTTAACTGGCTAGTCTTAAGAGAGCCAGCCTGAGACAGAGTAGATTGTTTAAAAGTTGAATGTAGAGCGTCTAATTGATGTTGACAGGCAGACTGTTTAGAATGGGTGGATGAGTGAATGGTTTGAAGAAGATGAATGGATAGAAAGTTGGATGGAATTAGGAAGACTTATGTTGATACAGTTGATACAGGGGAACAGAAAATGTAGTCTCAAGAGCCTGAGAGAGAGAGAGAGAGAGCTGCTGCACCTGGACTGGCCACCTGGCGTAACATTCTAATTGCTGCCGTGATGTCATAATGAGCAATGTTAAGTCTATGGGGAAATGTTTAATAGTTTTTAATTTACAGTTTAAAAAGTATAAAAGTTACAAAGTTGAAAAAATATATTGCACAGGTCTCCTTAGTAAGACCTACGTAGCAAAGTTTGAATCAAGTTTCTACGTTAAACGGTTCAAGCTGAATTGCGAGCGTTAGAAGAAGTTGGATTAATAACTAGAAATGCAATTCCAAGGAATTACCAGTGCATGGAAATGCAAAAAAAATGTATAGATAGATAATGTAGATACGGTTACTAAGGTGTAGCTAGGGTAAACATGGTGGTTGCATAGTTTAAAGAAAGCTGATAGTGTGAAGGTAGACAGTTTAAAGCTTAAACATTCCAGTTCTAACTTAGCTAATGATTTCTAACAGTTATGGCAAAAATGCTAACTATGTTAACAATGCTAACCGGGTTGATTAGCCAACTTAGTTGATGATTGCTAACAGTTATGTTAAAAATGCTAACAATGCTAATTTTGCTAACAATGCCAGCCAGGTTGATTAGCTAACTTAGCTAATGATTTCTAGAAATTATGCTAAAAATGCTAACTATGCTAACAATGTTAACTATGCTAACTAGCTAATTTGCTAGTGAGGACTTTTATTTTGAAACATTTGTTGATAGGGTATCCATGGCTGCCACTATCAGGAGTAAAGAAGTTACTGTAGCAAAATCATGTTGGTTGCTATGGAAACGGTCATAAACGCTTAATTTTAATGGTTGCTATGTTGGTTGCTAGGTACATGGATGTCTCATGTAGTTGACTGGAGGCATAGTTGATGATAACTGACTGTTGGAATGGTTGAACAGTTAAATAGTTGAGTAGTTTCAGTGGTTAAATGATTTAATAGTGTATTATTGCAGTGAGGACTTTTATTTTGAAACAGTTGTGGACAGAGGAAGTAGTGAAACAGGATCTGTAGAGTTAATGAGATTGTATGCTTAAAGCCTGAGACAGAAGGTGCCTCTCATATAGCGTTTACGCGTCCTCTCTCGCTCCTCGATCCTCACTGATCTACATAAAGAATGATGGCGCGGCAACAATGGGATAGTCTAGCCCTTCTTCTATCTTTCTTTATGTAGATCATTGAGGATCGAGGAGCGAGGGAGGACATATAAACGCTGCTTGAGAGGCACCCACAGTAAATACTTTAAAAGTTGTATGTAGATAGTCTAATTAATGTTGATAGACAGAATGTTTAATGGATGTTGATAGGCAGATTGTTTAATAGATATTGATTGACAGTTTAATGGGTGGATGAGTGAATGGTCTGAAGAAGATGAATGGATAGAAGGTTGGATAGAATGTGCCTTATATTCTTGTTAAGAGAGACACTGATACAGCTCTCTGAGAGTAGTTGATACAGGTGTAATCAATTTAACTGGCTAGTCTTAAGAGAGCCAGTAAAGCCTGAGACAGAGTAAATAATTTAAAAGTTGAATGAAGATAGTCTAATTAATGTTGATAGACAGAGAGTTTAATGGATGTTGATAGGCATATTGTTTAATAGATGTTGATAGACAGTTTAATGGGTGGATGAGTGAATTGTCTGAAGAAGATGAATGGATAGAAAGTTGGATGGAATGTGCCTTATATTCTTGTAGAGTGGAGAGACACAGCTCTCTACTGAGAGTAGTGGATACAGATACAGGTGTAATCAATTTAACTGGGTAGTCTTAAGAGAGCCAGAGTGTAGACAGAGTAGAGAGAGAGAGCTGCTGCACCTGGACTGGCCACCTGGCGTAAGATTCTAATTGCTGCCGTGATGTCATAATGAGCAATGTTAAGTCTATGGGGAAATAGCTCAATGTTAAATCTATGGGGAAATCGTTTTTTAATTCATAGTTTAAAAAGTATAAAAGTTGCAAAGTTGAAAAATACAAAGCACACATGGCATAAGCAAGACCTACGCAACAACGTTTGAATGAAGTTTCTACGTTAAACGGTTGAAGCTGAATTGCGAGCGTTAGAAGAAGAAGTTTAATAAAAAGCCTAGGAAGAACAGTACAGTGCATTTTCATGCACTGTAATAAGAAACCTAGGAAGAACAATATAGTGCATTTTCATGCACTATAATAATAACTAGAAATGCAATTCCAAGGAATTACCAGTGCATGAAAATGCAAAAATAGATAGATAATGTAGATATGGTTACTAAGGTGTAGCTAGGGTAAACATGGTGGTTGCATAGTTTACAGAGAGTTGATAGTGTGAAGGTAGACAGTTTAAAGATGAAACGTTCCAGTTCTAACTTAACTAATGATTTCTATTCATGTTAAAATGTTGATTAGCTAACTTAGCTAATGATTTCTAGCAGTTACGCTAAAAATGCTTACTATGCTAGCAATGCTAACAATGCTAACCAGGTTGATTAGCTAACTTAACCGATGATTTCTAGCAGTAATGCTAAAAATGCTAACTATGCTAACAATGCTAAATTTGCTAACAATGCTAACCAGGTTGATTAGCTAACTTAGTTGATGATTTTTTGCAGTTATGCTAAAAATGCTAACTATGCTAACAATGCTAACTATGCTAACCATGGTAACTAGCTAACTTGCTAGTGAGGACTTTTATTTTGAAACATTTGTTGCTAGGGTATCCATGGTGGCCACTATCAGGAAACAAGAAGTTACTGCAGTATAATCATGTTGGTTGCTATGGAAACGGTCATAAACACTTTTTAATGGTTGCTATGTTGGTTGCTAGGTACATGGAGGTTTCATATAGTTGACTGGAGGCATAGTGGATGATAACTGACAGTTGGAATGGTTGAACAGTTCAATAGTTGAGTAGTTTCAATGGTTAAATGATTTAATAGTGTATTATTGCAGTGAGGACCTTTATTTTGAAACAGTTGTGGACAGAGGAAGTAGTGAAACAGGATCTGTAGTCTTAATGAGATTGTATGCTTAAAGCCTGAGACAGAAGGTGCTTCTCATAGCGTTTATGCGTCCTCTCTCGCTCCTCACTGATCTACATAAAGAATGATGGAGCGGCAACAATGGGATAGTCTAGCCCTTCTTCTATCTTTCTTTATGTAGATATTTGAGGATCGAGGATCGAGGGAGGACATATAAACGCTGCTTGAGAGGGACCCACAGTAAATACTTTAAAAGTTGTATGTAGATAGTCTAATTAATGTTGATAGATAGAATGTTTAATGGATGTTGATAGGCAGATTGTTTAATAGATATTGATTGACAGTTTAATGGGTGGATGAGTGAATGGTCTGAAGAAGATGAATGGATAGAAGGTTGGATGGAATGTGCCTTATATTCTTGTTAAGAGAGACACTGATACAGCTCTGTGAGAGTAGTTGATACAGGTGTAATCAATTTAACTGGCTAGTCTTAAGAGAGCCAGAGAGACAGAGTAAATAATTTAAAAGTTGAATGTAGATAGTCTAATTAATGTTGATAGACAGAGAGTTTAATGGATGTTGATAGGCAGATTGTTTAATAGATGTTGATAGACAGTTTAATGGGTGGATGAGTGAATGGTCTGAAGAAGATGAATGGATAGAAAGTTGGATGGAATGTGCCTTATATTCTTGTAGAGTGGAGAGACACAGCTCTCTACTGAGAGTGGTGGATACAGATACAGGTGTAATCAATTTAACTGGCTAGTCTTAAGATCCAGAGTGTATCCTTAAAGCCTGAGACAGAGTAGATTGTTTAAAAGTTGAATGTAGATCGTCTAATTGATGTTGATAGGCAGACTGTTTAGAATGGGTGGATGAGTGAATGGTTTGAAGAAGATGAATGGATAGAAAGTTGGATGGAATTAGGAAGACTTATGTTGATACAGTTGATACAGGGGAACAGAAAATGTAGTCTCAAGAGAGCCAGTGTGCCTGAGAGAGAGAGAGGAGCTGCTGCACCTGGACTGGCCACCTGGCGTAACATTCTAATTGCTGCCGTGATGTCATAATGAGCAATGTTAAGTCTATGGGGAAATGTTTAATAGTTTTTAATTTACAGTTTAAAAAGTATAAAAGTTACAAAGTTTAAAAATATATTGCACAGGTCTCCTTAGTAAGACCTACGTAGCAAAGTTTGAATCAAGTTTCTACGTTAAACGGTTCAAGCTGAATTGCGAGCGTTAGAAGAAAAAGAAAAATAATAATAACTAGAAATGCAATTCCAAGGAATTACCAGTGCATGAAAATGCAAAAATAGATAGATAATGTAGATATGGTTACTAAGGTGTAGCTAGGGTAAACATGGTGGTTGCATAGTTTACAGAGAGTTGATAGTGTGAAGGTAGACAGTTTAAAGATGAAACATTCCAGCTCTAACTTAACTAATGATTTCTATCCATGTTAAAATGTTGATTAGCTAACTTAGGTAATGATTTCTAGCAGTTACGCTAAAAATGCTAATTATGCTAGCAATGCTAATTTTACTAACAATGCTAACCAGGTTGATTGGCTAACTTAACCGATGATTTCTAGCAGTAATGCTAAAAATGCTAACTATGCTAACAATGCTAAATTTGCTAATAATGCTAACCAGGCTGATTAGCTAACTTAGTTGATGCTTTTTTGCAGTTATGCTAAAAATGCTAACAATGCTAACTATGCTAACCATGCTAACTAGCTAACTTGCTAGTGAGGACTTTTATTTTGAAACATTTGTTGCTAGGGTATCCATGGTGGCCACTATCAATAAACAATAAGTTACTGCAGTATAATCATGCTGGTTGCTATGGAAACGGTCATAAACGCTTCATTTTAATGGTTGCTATGTTGGTTGCTAGGTACATGGAGGTTTCATGTAGTTGACTGGAGGCATAGTGGATGATAACTGACAGTTGGAATGGTTGAACAGTTAAATAGTTGAGTAGTTTCAATGGTTAAATGATTTAATAGTGTATTATTGCAGTGAGGACTTTTATTTTGAAACAGTTGTGGACAGAGGAAACAGTTTAACAGGATATGTGTAGTCTTCTGAGAGACTGTATGCTTAAAGCCAGAGAAACTGACAGTTGGTGCCCAGGTGGCCGGCCACCTGGCTTAAGATTCTAATTGCTGCCGTGATGTCATAATGAGCAATGTTAAGTCTATGGGGGAAATTGTAATAGTTTTTAACTAATAGTTTAAAAAGTAAAAAAGTTACAAAGTTAAAAAATACAAAGCACACATGGCATAAGCAAGACCTACGCAACAACGTTTGAATGAAGTTTCTACGTTAAACGGTTCAAGCTGAATTGCGTGCGTTAGAAGAAGAACTAGAAATGCAATTCCAAGGAATTACCAGTGCATGAAAATGCAAAAATAGATAGATAATGTAGATATGGTTACTAAGGTGTAGCTAGGGTAAACATGGTGGTTGCATAGTTTACAGAGAGTTGATAGTGTGAAGGTAGACAGTTAAAAGATGAAACATTCCAGTTCTAACTTTACTAATGATTTCTATTCATGTTAAAATGTTGATTAGCTAACTTAGCTAATGATTTCTAGCAGTTATGTTAAAAATGCTAATAATGTTAGCAATGCTAACTTTATTAACAATGCTAACCAGGTTGATTAGCTAACTTAACCGATGATTTCTAGCAGTAATGCTAAAAATGCTAACTATGCTAACAATGCTAAATTTGCTAACAATGCTAACCAGGTTGATTAGCTAACTTAGTTGATGATTTTTTGCAGTTATGCTAAAAATGCTAACTATGCTAACAATGCTAACCATGTTAACTAGCTAACTTGCTAGTGAGGACTTTTATTTTGAAACATTTGTTGCTAGGGTATCCATGGTGGCCACTATCAGGAAACAAGAAGTTACTGCAGTATAATCATGTTGGTTGCTATGGAAACGGTCATAAACGCTTAATTTTAATGGTTGCTATGTTGGTTGCTAGGTACATGGAGGTTTCATGTAGTTGACTGGAGGCATAGTGGATGATAACTGACAGTTGGAATGGTTGAACAGTTCAATAGTTGAGTAGTTTCAATGGTTAAATGATTTAATAGTGTATTATTGCAGTGAGGACTTTTATTTTGAAACAGTTGTGGACAGAGGAAACAGTTAACAGGATATGTAGTCTTCTGAGAGACTGTATGCTTAAAGCCAGAGAAACTGACAGTTGGTGCCCAGGTGGCCGGCCACCTGGCCTAAGATTCTAATTGCTGCCGTGATGTCATAATGAGCAATGTTAAGTCTATGGGGGAAATTGTAATAGTTTTTAACTAATAGTTTAAAAAGTATAAAAGTTACAAAGTTGAAAAATACAAAGCAGGCATGGCATAAGCAAGACCTACGCAACAACGTTTGAATGAAATTTCTACGTTAAACGGTTGAAGCTGAATTGGCTGCGTTAGAAGAAGAAGTTTAACTAGAAATGCAATTCCAAGGAATTACCAGTGCATGAAAATGCAAAAAAATTTAGATATGGTTACTAAGGTGTAGCTAGGGTAAACATGGTGGTTCCATAGTTTAAAGAGAGTTGATAGTGTTAAGGTAGACATTTTGAAGCTTAAACATTACTGTTCTAACTTAACTAATGACTTCTAACAGGTATTCTAAAATGTTAACTATGCTAACCAGGTTGATAAGCTAACTTAGCTGATGATTTCTAGCAGTAATGCTAAAATTGCTAACAATGCTAACCAGGTTGATTAGCTAACTTAGTTGATGATTTTTTGCAGTTATGCTAAAAATGCTAACTATGCTAACAATGCTAACTATGCTAAAAATGCTAACCAGGTTGATTAGCTAACTTAGCCAATCATTTCTAGCAGTTATGCTAAAAATGCTAGCTATGCTAACAATGCTAACCATGCTAACTAGCTAACTTGCTAGTGAGGACTTTTATTTTTAAACATTTGTTGCAAGGGTATCCATTGTGGCCACTATCAGGAAACAAGAAGTTACTGCAGTATAATCATGTTGGTTGCTATGGAAACGGTCATAAACGCTTAATTTTAATGGTTGCTATGTTGGTTGCTAGGTACATGGAGGTTTCATGTAGTTGACTGGAGGCATAGTTGATGATAACTGACAGTTGGAATGGTTGAACAGTTAAATAGTTGAGTAGTTTCAATGGTTAAATGATTTAATAGTGTATTATTGCAGTGAGGACTTTTATTTTGAAACAGTTGTGGACAGAGGAAACAGTTAAACAGGATAATGTAGTCTTCAGAGAGATTGTATGCTTAAAGCCTGAGAGAGAGAGAGAGCTGCTGCAGGTGGGGCTGGCCACCTGGCATAAGATTCTAATTGCTTAACGACCCGATTGTGATGTCATAGAGGCCCATGTTAAGTCTATGGGGAAATTTTTAATAGTTTTTAATTTATAGTTTAAAAAGTATAAAAGTTACAAAGTTGAAAAATACATTGCACAGGTCTCCTTAGTAAGACCTACGTAGCAAAGTTTGAATCAAGTTTCTACGTTAAACGGTTCAAGCTGAATTGCGAGCGTTAGAAGAAGTAGTGGAATAACTAGAAATGCAATTCCAAGGAATTACCAGTGCATGAAAATGCAAAAATAGATAGATAATGTAGATATGGTTACTAAGGTGTAGCTAGGGTAAACATGGTGGTTGCATAGTTTACAGAGAGTTGATAGTGTGAACGTAGACAGTTTAAAGATGAAACATTCCAGTTCTAACTTAACTAATGATTTCTATTCATGTTAAAATGTTGATTAGCTAACTTAGCTAATGATTTCTAGCAGTTATGCTAAAAATGCTAATTATGCTAGCAATGCTAACTTTACTAACAATGCTAACCAGGTTGATTAGCTAGCTTAACCGATGATTTCTAGCAGTAATGCTAAAAATGCTAACTATGCTAACAATGCTAAATTTGCTAACAATGCTAACCAGGTTGATTAGCTAACTTAGTTGATGATTTTTGCAGTCATGCTAAAAATGCAAACTATGCTAACAATGCTAACTATGCTAACTAGCTAACTTGCTAGTGAGGACTTTTATTTTGAAACATTTGTTGCTAGGGTATCCATGGTGGCCACTATCAGGAAATAAGAAGTTACTGCAGTATAATCATGTTGATTGCTATGGAAACGGTCATAAACACTTAATTTTAATGGTTGCTATGTTGGTTGCTAGGTACATGGAGGTTTCATGTAGTTGACTGGAGGCATAGTGGATGATAACTGACAGTTGGAATGGTTGAACAGTTCAATAGTTGAGTAGTTTCAATGGTTAAATGATTTAATAGTGTATTATTGCAGTGAGGACTTTTATTTTGAAACAGTTGTGGACAGAGGAAACAGTTAACAGGATATGTAGTCTTCTGAGAGACTATGCTTAAAGCCAGAGAAACTGACAGTTGGTGCCCAGGTGGCCGGCCACCTGGCGTAAGATTCTAATTGCTGCCGTGATGTCATAATGAGCAATGTTAAGTCTATGGGGGGAATTGTAATAGTTTTTAACTAATAGTTTAAAAAGTATAAAAGTTACAAAGTTGAAAAATACAAAGCACACATGGCATAAGCAAGACCTACGCAACAAAGTTTGAATGAAGTTTCTACGTTAAACGGTTCAAGCTGAATTGCGTGCGTTAGAAGAAGAATAATAAAAAGTTGAAGAAGCCTAGGAAGAACAGTACAGTGCATTTTCATGCACTGTAATAATAAGAAGCCTAGGAAGAACAGTACAGTGCATTTTCATGCACTGTAATAATAAGAAGACTTGGAATAACAGTATAGTGCATTTTCATGCACTATAATAAAATAAATCATGGGGGTGTACACTACACCTACACAAGGAGATCCACATCGTCATATCTCTCCTCATAACCTACACAGGGAGATCCACATCGTCATAACCTACACAGGGAGATCCACGTCGTCATAACCTACACAGGGAGATCCACGTCGTCATAATCTACACAGGGAGATCCACGTCGTCATAACCTACACAGGGAGATCCACATCGTCATAATCTACACAGGGAGATCCACGTCGTCATAACCTACACAGGGAGATCCACATCATCATAACCTACACAGGGAGATCCACGTCGTCATAACCTACACAGGGAGATCCACGTCGTCATAATCTACACAGGGAGACAGAGATGAGGAGGAAGGTCATCATAAACTCCAGATCAGACGTTGTTTTATACAAATACTTTGTATTGATACATACTTTCTTAGAGTGAGATTGTTCACATTCCCATGACTGGTGTATATGGTAGCTTTATGTATTTACCACAAATTCATACCAGGTATATTAAAAACAATCCCCTTGGTTGAAATTGTATATGCAGTTTTTTATATGTTATGAAACAAATCTGCAAAACTGCAAATCTGCAAAAATGTGCAAAGTATCAAAATAATGTTAAGATGTTTGGTTGAACCACTTGTTCTACCTTCTTGAGAGTCCTTGGGTGATTTAATTGTTTCATAGACATCTGTAGAACCTGTTTTAGAATTAATTCAGAAAAGGTAAACTTTAATATAGTGCAAGGAAAAACAGACCAATGTATCCAGATACTTCAAAATACAAACACCCAGACCTTTCTGCAGTGGCATATACAAGGGTGTGAGTGTGTCATAGTCATCTGTGCATCCTAAGGTATGGAATTAATGATACATCATTAGACATGAGAGACATTCTGGGGCAATTGCTCTGTCACTACTAGTTTGGAGTTTAACATGGTTTTAAACTCCAACTCCCAACTCCAACTCCAGTTTAAAACCGTGTTAAACTCCAAACTAGTGACAGAGCCATTGCCCCTCTACTGTATGTTTATGTGTTCTGCAGAAATCCAAACGATACAGTATATAGTCCTTAAAAACCCAATAACATCAACATAAGAGCCAGTCTTACTCTTCTGCAGAGGCATATACTCTGATTGAGCACCGTATATTCCAGCAGACTGACTCTGATCCTGCTCTGAACTCTGATTGGTGGTCTGCTGTTGCTGGTTGCTATGGGGACACAGGGATCGGTTATGTGTGGACAAAGTCAGGATGTAGGACTGACTGTTGAAATCCATCTAAAGAAGATGACCAGACTTTGGCTAGACGCTGGTAAACAGTGACTAAATTCATACTCAAGGTTAAGGCTTTTCTGAATGAGTTTCAACTTCCCATTAACAAATGAAATGTAACATTGTGAAGAAAACTTACGGATTTCGCGTCAATATATCTGAACCTGAATCTCAGGAGAGAACATTTACAAACATCAAAACAAAGCCATGTGTCATGTTTTCTTTATTAAAAAGACTGTCTTTAACTACTGGTATGGACAGGAATCCTGTTCATCAACTGACTTTTTCTCTTACCTTTAACTTTGCAGCAGTGATACACTAAGACCAGGATGAGTGCAAAGGCAATAAGGAGCCCAATCAAAACAGACACTCCTGCCACCAACTTAGAGGGCCCAGAATCTGAAACTTTAAACACAATGAACTATTGAGATTGGCATGGTCATTACAGAAAACCAAATACCATTGATGTACACAAAACTAATACATGACTAGTAACCATTTCTAACTGTGACTCTGCTCTCTGGTGACTCTCCTCTCTCTGGGTTGCTGCACTTGTAGAGGCCTTCATGTGACGTAGAGACTGCAGGGATGGTCATCTCTCCTGTGGAGGAGGTCTGCAGGAGTGTCCCATCTATATAGAAGTCAGCGCTGATGTTGGATGGCTGATGGCGATATCTACAGCGCAGAGTCAGAGGATCTCCCTCAGTCACAGGATGGACAGGACTCTCCAGGATCACATCTCCAGCTATACAAAGATTCTCAGATGGTTTATTCAAATAGGGAGCAGCCTACCTACCAACCTTGATTCAAAGGATTCATAGGGGTTTGAAAAATTCACTTTATCAACTGATGAACCACTCTGGGGCTCTACAGTCAGAGTAGCCACAGGCAGCACTTATATGTCCAGCCACTGAGAGACGCTATCACACACTTCAGAGTGACGTTCTCTCCAGTGAACACAGGACTCTGGGGCTCTACAGTCAGAGTAGCCACAGGCAGCGCTGCAGAGGAACACATGGAGACAATGAGGAGCACAGAAGGAGGAATGAACTCTTCTGTTATGATGCAACACCTTGGTAACAGTGTAGTGGACACGCCAATGAGGAGCACAGCAGGAGGAATGAACTCTTCTGTTATGATGCAACACCTTGGTAACAGTGTAGTGGACACGCTAATGAGGAGCACAGCAGGAGGATGAAGGGGAACTCTTCTGATATGATGCAACACCTTGGTTACAGTATAGTGGACATGCCAATGTAATATTTCATTTTAAGCATGTACAGTATCAGCATAATTCATGATATATGTGTATATTATTTTCCCTTTCAATCAGAGAAAACACTCTTGTTGAAAATATCACCTTCCATTTTTTTTTTTTTTTGTTTAAAACGAACCTTCCACTGTGAGCTGTACAGTGTTGCTGGAACGTGATGGTTTCCTGCTTCTCTCTCTCACTCCGTAGCACTTATACTCCCCCTGGTCAGACACAGTGGCTCTGCTGATGGTGTAGCTGTTGGTGTTTGGTATAGAGGCGCTGGATGATGAGGGTTTGTCCCATGCATATGTCCAGCCAGCTGAAGGCTGTATTGCACATGTCAGAGTGACTGCTTCTCCAGTGAACACATGGCTGGGTTGTACTGCCAATGAAGGCACTGGAAAAGCTGTGTTGTTACAAACAAATTGTAAACAAGTTTATGAACACAAGCTCTCAGGTACATCCATATGAGTATCATTTAAAACAGAATTAGTGTAGAGATATTCACCTGAGACACTAACAGAGGCAGGAGTACTACGCTGGGAAATGTTTGGCCCAGTTCTTCTGTGCCGCTCTTCACATGTGAACTGGTACTGGCCAGCTCCATCAGGGAGGAACACGGTGATGGTGCTACTTCTGCTTTTATGTGTGTGAGCGCTACCTCTGTACCAGTAATACTGATGCCAGTGTGTGTGCTCTGCTACATCACACCTCAGAGTGACCTCATCTCCAGGGTAGTATGGCCCCTCAGGAGGCTCTACAGTTACTGCAGCTGTGGGCAGATCTGTGGAGGGGAACATCAACAGCCACAGACTGACTTACTGACTAATGTCTGTTGGGTGGGCCAAGACATATTAAATATATATTGAATGTAGAGACATATAAACATGAAATGTAGAAATGCATGACATGTATAAAGAGCCATATGAAGAGCCATATGACATATCATGATCCTCAATGAATGATCTGTCTCTACTAGAATTCCTACTACAAAAAGCACAACAAGATCAAATCAACTCTTCAACACCCACTCCTGCTCATACACACACTCACACAACTTTCCCATCTAAAATATTGTTTTAATAATCCTAAATGGTTATAATCTGAAAACTGAATGTGTCTAGTCTGTGCCGTGTGGATAAACTGTGTCTGGGATATTTCAACACATTAGCAACTGCATAATAATATTCACTTGTACCTTCCCCTGCTGCATGTCCTGAACAGCAACACAAGATCAGCACTAGAACACAAAGACACACCGATCAGAGTTCCTCAAAGTTCTTCACACAGTTTTCATTAAGATTGTGACTCTCACCAATACACACTCAGGGGTATGTTAACACACAAGAACAAGTGAAAGCATATTACACTGTAGAGTAAATGTACTTCATCAGTATCTCCACTCACCAATACACACTCAGGGGTATGTTAACACACAAGAACAAGTGAAAGCATTTTACACTGTAGAGTAAATGTACTTCATCAGTATCTCCACTCACCATGCATTTATAATCCAATCAAAGACCAATCAAAAGCTGAGAGGCAGTCCCCCCCCCCCCCCCCCTTCACTATTCCCAGAGAAACCCCACACGTTCCACTCTTGTTTGGGGAGCAGGATACCCAGTTTGTTTATTTACAGCTTTCGGACTGTGGCTGGGTTGCCTACAGAGATCGTTTTATGTGTAGTACTACAATGTGCTAGAATACTGTGATAAAGTTGGAGAGACACCGGGCGTTTCAAGAACAAAACCAGCACGATTATTGGGCTATTCTAATTTTCAGTGTAGTCATGTAACTCTGCTCCAAGTGATCTCTCCCAAGACCACAGAAGATCGGCCCTTTTGTTCAGCGCCGCACGCCTCCTAAAGGTACTCAACTGGGACCAACTGGGGACGTCAGCGTCTGTGGGAAACTGAAATACAAGACTACCAGCAGGGGGAAGCAGAGACACCTGCAGTTTGTCACAGTACTCACAGGGTGAGCAGTGAGCTGGATATGAGGTGAAAAAAAAGTGATCATTGCTGACTATGATATCTGACTGCGCCTTTAGACTGTTATATCAATAAAATATCCTCTCTCATACACACATCTATGCTTTCATTGTACCTTAACATTTAATGTTAGGTTTCATAAAAAATAATTCAATATCACAAACAGTGAACTGAGAATGACATCTACCTGTGCATTCTGTATGTCACTGCTTATAATATAAGCCACCTTTTAAGAGCAAAAGAGAAAATGGAAAACAATTGTGCCGAGGCCCAGCACAACTATGTTACAGCACTGAGTATCAACACTAATCACCAGCACAACTATGTTACAGCACTGAGTATCAACACTAATCACCAGAACAACTATCTTACAGCACTGAGTATCAACACTAATCACCAGCACAACTACAGTATGTTACAACACTGAGTATCAACACTAATCACCAGCACAACTATGTTACAGCAGCACTGTCATCATGAACGTAATTTACGATCAACATCAACATAGAATGTCCAACATTGTTGTTTTCTGGGACCAACAGCGTTTGTAGCTACTGTAGATTGTGGCTTTAATCATTCTAAATGTTCTGTTAACTAACAATTTGCCATTGTAGAGGAGCACGACACATAATTACAGAGACAGACAGCAGCAGCACATCCATCAGGCATTTACAGTAGACAAGACATTTTCAGCCATGTGAGTCAAACACATTTTCCTCCACTGAATTCTTACATGTTCATGCATTTCTTTACATCTCCAGACAACACACATACAAAACGGAACATGTCCAAGTATGCACAGATCCACATGTCCAATGTGCACATTCAATAAATATAAAAAAATATGGTTTAAGTAAATATTTTACAAATAGCTTTGTTCTGAGAACACAATTAAGTATAAATTATACTTAGATATTCAGACAAAGAGTTAAGAAAGCAGCAGAGATGGGAATTTCCTGAAAACAAACACACACACACACACACACACACACAAACAGAGTAACTCACCAAGGAGCTGGCCCATAGGAGAGAGTTCCATGATTTGTCCTGCCGCTTTCTGATCGACTGAGATGGCAGAGTGTGATGAGAGAGAAAGACACTCGCCAAAGACAAACCACCTCCTTCTTCCCCCACAGAGAATAGGGGAGGAGTAGCGGTACAGAGTTGGAGTGTGTGCAAGTGTACTTGTGTGTATGTGGTGGGGCACTGTGTGGGTGGTGGGCAGTGGTGGGCAGTGGTGGACGCAGTACAGATACACATGATTAAATGTTACTCCAGTAAAAGTAGAAGTCCTCCTTTTACATTTCCACCTGAGTGGAAGTACAAAAGAACTTGTCTTCAAAAATACTTAAAGTAAAAGTCCTGAAATGTATCATGACAGTTTCATTTACTATTGTTGAAATGATTCAGCACAGCCATAGGCATTCATTGAGCCTTTCTACTTCATTCAAGGACAAAACCAACTAATTATTGTTGTATGTAGAGAGAGCTAAAGCAAATAAATGTGATCTTAGATACAGTTGCTTTGTTGAATGATTTACGCTTTCATATCAAGACATTCCCTTTTGTGTTTGATGGTGTCAGATTGTCTATCATTGTATATCTATAATCATTGTCTATCATCATTTGCTCAATGGCGTCATGAGGCTATAGTTATGGTAACATCCATATTGTGAAAAGGGTAAGAATAATTTAGGCAGACAGACAGTCAGGTGAAAGTCGGTTTGTGAAAGATAATTCACAAAAAATGTCTTGATTGATTGAAATGAATTAATTATTTCATACATTTATTCATTTGTATTGTTTACTTCACTGATGTTTAGATGGTTAATAAGCCACAATACATTTTGTACAAAACACCAAAGATGACCTGTCAGTCTCAACTCATTCAGACATTCAGGACAAGGAAATACAGAGAACAGACAACACGTATCCATGAATGTGAATAGTACAGGGAGTAGCCTACTTGAATGTTCTTATGTTGAGAGTTAAATAGAGAGGGGGTCATAAAGAGGAGGCCCTGTGTATGTGTGCTATTCAGTACAATCTACTGTTGTGAAAGAGGAAGCAGCAGAGATGTTCTGAGAGCCGACCCATGTTCAGCTACATTCCACAGAGTCTTCAAAAATAAACGTGTTGGTTGCGCAAGTGTGAACTTTAGTAGGTCCTTGTCACACACATCTTTTGTGGTTCAAGTGCTGTTTTTGTCCATTGCCTTGGCAATAATATCACTTCTTAAACATGTTAGATTAGACCAGCTTGTATTGGTGTTGTATCTGAGAAGAATATCAGTGGTCATGTAAGCAATAAGGCCTAAGAAACTGCATACCGTTTAAAATAATACATTATTTAGTCTTGGTCAAACTTTGATGTCCTTTAACATTTGAAGTTTCTGTGTAATATAAAGTATTCATTAACTATGTCTAATTTCCATGGCTTTTTTTTGCCACGACTGTATTTTGGTGCATCATTTTAATTGAACTGTGTTGTGCGGTAAATGTTGACTGATATTAGAACATGTGCAGTAGAGAGGAAATGGCTGGTGAGCCACTCCTACACACAGCTCAGAGGAAACCAGGCCAGAACCACAACCTCTCACCTCCTCTTGTGCTGAACAACCACAGTCTCTCACCTCCTCTTGCATAGCGATAGACACATACCAACACAAAGCAAAGGTAGAGAAGGTATCAAAACAAGTGAGTGAGCAACCAATGAAGAGAAAAGAAACAATGATGACATACTGTAGGTGCATAAAGAGAGAGACAGTGAAGGAAAATGATAGACAAATTGGGGAATTGTGAAACACGGGAAGAGGCTAATTCAACACCACGGACAGCACCCACACTTGGCTGAGAGCTTCATTATGTTTCTCACGCTCACTATGAATAGAGCTGAAATGTCCTGTGTTCTGACCACTCTTCCTCAAAGTGATGATGTCACCTCGGGGCCGTTGTGGTGTGAGTTGATGCTCACATCATTGTGGGTTAATACTTTTTAAGTGGCTCTCACGCATGCCAAGTCTTCTCACGCGATCCAGTTCTCTAGTACATGATGTACAGTATATCCAAGTATGGTAGCAAATGTTTCTGGCTGTGTTGAGAACTGACTCCATATTCCAACCATATTCTACATCTGTACAAGATAGATCACACACATTCTGCTTTAGAATTATTATGTCACTTTGGGTGTGTAAGTGCCTGGCTGCTTATGTGGATGAGAAATGGTGCCAATTTTACCGGTATATTAATCTGGTATATTTATTCCAAATCATTGACACATTAAGAAGGAAAGAAATAAAGAAAATGTGAATTCTGATATGGAGCTAAGTGTGTTGTTCGCTGTAATGTTGTCATGTGTTAAATTCTGTACAAGCCTACTTCTGTGAATGAGGAAGTAGAAGGTAGAGGTATTTTGAAAAAAAACACACACACACACACACACAAGAAAAAAGGTGTCAGTGACAGAGGTGTGAACTTCAAAAGTGCCTCGCATGTGTTGTTTATCTGCTGTTATTTAGAGATGAATAAATAGCACATTATTTTGAGCAGTGACTTTTTGATTTTCATCCTATGTCCTATGGTGTGTTTTGTTGTGTATTGTGGACCATGACAAGACTGGAGATACTGTGATGATGAGAACACTTACATACACTCTGTATTTACCAAAGTCAACATGAAGCAGGACTAACCCCGCGTTCACACTGTCTACGTCTGTCAACGGATCTCGGAGGTTGTGTCTGCCGTTTGTTTATTTGCATACACGTGATCTGATTGGCTGACAGATCCGTCGCTGCCTGAAAAGTTGAACATTTCTCAACTTTCTTGATGGAGGCAACGGAGCTGAAGGAACGGAAGGACCCACAATGCATTTCGAGTCCGCCCCATGCAAAGTGAATGAGATCCGTTGACGGACGTAGACAGTGGGAACGCAGGGTTACACAGAGACGTGAAAACTGTCCCTTTAAGAAGAAGAAAACTGACGTGGACAGCAGTTGTAGTCACTGTGGTCTGTGACTTCAGTATGTTAGCTACGCTAGTCTCAGTGCATCTGCGGTTCAGTGGTGTCAGAGCTGGTCCACATACAGTACGAGCTAATGCAGTGTGGAAGGCACAGGACTGGCTAATGCTAATGCTAATGCAGTGTGGAAGGCACAGGACTGGCTAATGCTAATGCAGTGTGGAAGGCACAGGAATGGCTAATGCTAATGCTAATGCAGTGGGCACAGGACTGGCTAATGCTAATGCAGTGTGGAAGGCACAGGACTGGCTAATGCTAATGCAGTGTGGAAGGCACAGGAATGGCTAATGCTAATGCAGTGTGGAAGGCACAGGACTGGCTAATGCTAATGCTAATGCAGTGGGCACAGGACTGGCTAATGCTAATGCAGTGTGGAAGGCACAGGACTGGCTAATGCTAATGCTAATGCAGTGTGGATGGCACAGGGACGGCTAATGCTAATGCAGTGTGGAAGGCACAGGACTGGCTAATGCTAATGCTAATGCAGTGTGGAAGGCACAGGACTGGCTAATGCTAATGCAGTGTGGAAGGCACAGGACTGCACATACAGGTGGCGATGGTCTGTGACTTCAGTATGTTAGCTACGCTAGTCTCAGTGCATCTGCGTTTCAGTGGTGTCAGAGCTGGTCCACATACAGTACGAGCTAATGCATTGTGGAAGGCAAAGGACTGGCTAATGCTAATGCTAATGCAGTGTGGAAGGCACAGGACTGGCTAATGCTAATGCAGTGGGCAGAGGACTGGCTAATGCTCATGCAGTGTGGAAGGCACAGGAATGGCTAATGCTAATGCTAATGCAGTGGGCACAGGACTGCTAATGCTAATGCAGTGGGCACAGGACTGGCTAATGCTAATGCAGTGTGGAAGGCACAGGAATGGCTAATGCTAATGCAGTGTGGAAGGCACAGGACTGGCTAATGCTAATGCAGTGTTGATGGCACAGGACTGGCTAATGCTAATGCAGTGTGGATGGCACAGGACTGGCTAATGCTAATGCAGTGTGGAAGGCACAGGACTGGCTAATGCTAATGCAGTGTGGATGGCACAGGACTGGCTAATGCTAATGCTAATGCAGTGTGGAAGGCACAGGACTGGCTAATGCTAATGCTAATGCAGTGTGGAAGGCACAGGACTGGCTAATGCTAATGCTAATGCAGTGTGGAAGGCACAGGACTGGCTAATGCTAATGCAGTGTGGAAGGCACAGGACTGGCTAATGCTAATGCAGTGTGGAAGGCACAGGACTGGCTAATGCTAATGCAGTGTGGAAGGCACAGGACTGGCTAATGCTAATGCTAATGCAGTGTGGAAGGCACAGGACTGGCTAATGCTAATGCAGTGTGGAAGGCACAGGACTGGCTAATGCTAATGCTAATGCAGTGTGGAAGGCACAGGACTGCACATACAGGTGGCGATGGGCAAAGTGAGACTTTGTGAAACACTGAACCCCATAAACATTCAGCTACCAAACAATTCATTTCCCTGGACAGGTCACACATGGACTACAACTTCTTCTTTTTTACATTTCTTGCGTCAATACAATCAGTGATCCACACCCAGCATGGGGAGAAAATGTAAAGCTTTTCTGGAATTGCAGTGAATATTTCAGTCCAAATAGCACAGCACTCACATAGCTAATACATAACTCAGTTGGGGTCTTAACTGAAAACTGTCCTCTCTCCCTCCATCACCCAATCTGTTTTCCTGCTGTCTTTGAGCTGACGCATTAGTGGCCCATATTTTGGTCCCCCTCCAACACACATGCACGTTTCCCACCCGTACTTCTCAATGACGTTTGTCTTGCACTACTCTTCTTTTTACAGGTTCCTCATTTCTACAAAACACGATACTCAGATGTGGCATTTTGAAAACTCAGCCTGGATTTATGGAGATTTTAATTAATTAGATTAATGGTGATGAATGTTCTTTTGTAATGCATCACAAACTCACCCTTTCTGATAACATTGGGGAGGCAGTCGTCTCACCAGACAACCGCGACAACCTCTGTGGTCTAGGGCAGCAATAGGCTGTCATGCAGGCTCAGCTTAGGTGTTGATCGCGTGCAACTATGAACAGAGTTTGTCCTTCCCCTACTGACTCATTCTCGGGGTCTGAATGGAAGTGAATGAGCCTATAGAGAATGGGAACGTCACATTCCCATTCTCTATAGGCTTACATTGCATTTTTTTTTTTTTTTTTTATCTAGGCCTACTTGAAATTCTGCATCCATTGTACCTGCTCATCCCCTGAGCAACCCCATGTCACTGGTTATGTATAACACTTATAACCTGTGTGTGGGGCCAAGCAAGGTTTTGAGAAAAAGTGGAGTCCATGACTACTCAGGTACGGAACTATTCAGCACCCTGGACAGCTCCACCACCTGAGAGATGCTCCCACATCTGCCCTTCTGTAGGGACAACACATACACCTGGAACTCTCTCTCTCTCTGAGCTTCTCCATGGTGTTATTGTAACTTATGTATTGTACTTGGGTTGTGGGTTGCTGATTTTAAGATAAGGTCACACATGAAGTGTCATCATTCTGACTTGGCATTTTTTTTGGCTTCTCCTGCATGTCAGTTCTTTGGTCTGTATACATGGAAATGAACTAGTTGATCTGTGTTGGGAACGCTGACTGTTGCAGCCATCTCTAAGCCTGCAGATGTATTCACTCAGTAGAATAAAACAGTGTCAGTATTTTGTTTTGCGTACTTGAGGCCAACGGAACAAGGAATTATTCACTCTTTATGTTTATTATTTCCAATATACAAAACATGTTATGAACATTTTAAATTTACATTTAGGTGTGTAAGAATGTTAAAATAAAAATAAAATAAATAAATAAACATGACATGAGATCAAGTAACCTTGTAAGAATCTATAGAAATAAAAAAGCTGAACAATATTTCAATCATTTCTTACCGTAAATAATAAGTAAGCAAACTGCATGCCACCATAATGTGACAATTGAGTATGCTGTTCATACTCAATGGTTATGGTTAAGGTATACGCAGACACTTTTGAACAAAGCGACATACAAAGAGCAACAATACAACAGTGACATCTCACTGTAAACCATTTAAAAGCTGGTAATACTACATTAAGTAGAACAGCAATAGTAAACAATGCTTAATGAATAGCTAACAATATACACAATGGTGGTTTGCACATTACAACCATGTAGAATACAAATATTCAAATCAAGTTGTGCTATTTGTTTCTTTAACACACACACTAATTTAGCTAGTCATTTTGTGTCTTTTTTTACAGTACGCATGTACAGCAGAACATACATTAGTGCATTTACAACAAAGCTCATGATAAATAAAAATCATACATTTACAGAGCTCAAAGGCATTATTGTGTAGGCTACATTTACAGAGCTCAAAGGCATTATTGTGTACATTTACAGAGCTCAAAGGCATTATTGTGTACATTTACAGAGCTCAAAGGCATTATTGTGTAGGCTACATTTACAGAGCTCAAAGGCATTATTGTGTAGGCTACATTTATAGAGCTCAAAGGCATTATTGTGTACATTTACAGAGCTCAAAGGCATTATTGTGTACATTTAGAGAGCTCAAAGGCATTATTGTGTTGATATGCAGGTCCTAGGTAGTGGAGCCTTATGGACATCATTCACATCAAACTGCTTTTATAAATCCTCATCCAGTGATCACACACCACGCCGCACTCAACTTTAATACTCAGTGGACAATACCTGACATATAAGTGCCTTTATCTTGTTCATCATAACCTACACAGGGAGATCCACATCATCACATCCTCATAACCTACACAGGGAGATCCACGTCGTCATAACCTACACAGGGAGATCCACGTCGTCATAACCTACACAGGGAGATCCACGTCGTCATAACCTACACAGGGAGATCCACATCCTCATAACCTACACAAGGAGATCCACGTCGTCATAACCTACACAGGGAGATCCACGTCGTCATAATCTACACAGGGAGACAGAGATGAGGAGGAAGGTCATCATAAACTCCAGATCAGACGTTGTTTTGTACAAATACTTTGTATTGATACATACTTTCTTAGAGTGAGATTGTTCACATTCCCATGATTGGTGTATAATGTAGCTTTATGTATTTATTTACCACAAATTCATATCAGGAATATTAAAAACAATCCCCTTGGTTGAAATTGTATATGCAGTTTTTTTTTTTTTTAATTAGTTGTTACGGGTAATGGAACAAATCTGCATTAAAACTGTACAAAGTATCAAAATAATGTTTAGATGTAGAACAACTTGCTCTACCTTCTTGAGAGTCCTTGGATGATTTAATTGTTTCATAGACATCTGTAGAACCTGTTTTAGAATTAATTCAGAAAAGGTCAACTTTAATATAGTGCAAGAAAAAACAGACCAATGTATCCAGATACTTCAAAATACAAACACACAGACCTTTCTGCAGTGGCATATACAAGGGTGTGAGGGTGTCATAGTCATCTGTGCATCCTAAGGAATGGAATTAATGATACATCATTAGACATGAGAGACATTCTGCGGCTATTGCTCTGTCACTACTAGTTTGGACTTTAATGTGGTTTTAAACTCCAACTCAGAGAGCAATTGCAACTCCAGTTTAAAACCGCGTTAAACTCCAAACAAGTGACAGAACAATTGCCCCTCTCTGTTTATGTGTTCTGCAAAAATCTAAACCATACAGTCATTAAAAAACCAATAACATCAACATAAGAGGCAGTCTTACTCTTCTGCAAAGGCATATACTCTGATTGAGCACCGCATATTCCAGCAGACTGACTCTGATCCTGCTCTGAACTCTGATTGGTGGTCTGCTGTTGCTGGTTGCTATGGGGACACAGGGATCTGTTAGGTGTGGACAAAGTCAGGATGTAGGACTGACTGTTGAAATCCATCTAAAGAAAATGACCAGACTTTGGCTAGACGCTGGTAAACAGTGACTAAATTCATACTCAAGGTTAAGGCTTTTCTGAATGAGTTTCAACCCATTAACAAATGAAATGTAACATTGTGAAGAAAACTTACGGATTTCGCGTCAATATATCTGAACCTGAATCTCAGGAGAGAACATTTACAAACATCAAAACAAAGCCATGTGTCATGTTTTCTTTATTAAAAAGACTGTCTTTAACTACTGGTATTGACAGGAATCCTGTTCATCAACTGACTTTTTCTCTTACCTTTAACTTTGCTGCAGTGATACACTAAGACCAGGATGAGTGCAAAGGCAATAAGGAGCCCGATGAAAACAGACACTCCTGTCACCAACTTAGAGGACCCAGAATCTGAAACTTTAAACAGAATGAACTATTGAGAGTGGCATGGTCCTTACAGAAAACCAAACACCATTGATGTATAAATACAGTAATACATGACTATTAACCTTTCCCATTTCTAACTGTGACTCTCTTCTCTGGTGACTCTCCTCTCTCTGGGTTGCTGCACTTGTAGAGGCCTTCATGTGACGTTGAGACTGCAGGGATGGTCATCTCTCCTGTGGAGGAGGTCTGCAGGAGTGTCCCATCTTTATAGAAGTCAGCGCTGATGTTGGATGGCTGATGGTGATATCTACAGCGCAGAGTCAGAGGATCTCCCTCAGTCACAGGATGGACAGGACTCTCCAGGATCACATCTCCATCTAAAGAAAGATTCTCAGTTGATTTATTCAAATAGGGAGCAGCCAACCTACCAATCATTCTTTAAAGTTCAAGGGATTCATAGGGGGTTTGTATATGTGGAACTTTAAATATATACAAATGACCACTTTAATGTTAAACTGTTTACAAGTTTGAATATTATCACAATATAAAAATGCAGTGGATCATTCAAATTGACTTTAGTGAACACACCCATATACTCACAATAAGTTCATATTCTAATGAACTCACTCACCTGTAACCTTGATCTCAGCTGCATGACTGTATTGCGTGTAGAAGACTGGGTCTCCTCTCCCAGCTCTGCACCAGTACTGTCCTCCATCAGAGACTGTAGCAGAGCTGATGCTGTAGGAGTCTCCATCAGTCTGGGCCACAGGATCAGAGCTCTGTGTGTGTCTGTACCAGTAGAACACCAAACCAGAGGAAACACCCAACGCACATCTCAGAGTCACTGAGTCTCCTGTGAGGAGCTGGTGATCTGGACTTATAGTGACATTGGGCTTTGAAGCTGAAGAGGAAAAGACAGCCATCGTCAAACACATCTCAACAGTTAGAAGCACACACAGCACACACACATACACACACCTGCCGGTGTATGGCCGTACAGTACGCACTGTGTGTACCATCAAGCTACTCAACCACGAGAGAGAATTTTCTCCTATCTGTGCATCTGTTTCTCCTATCTGTGCATCTGCGCACACCAAATCGCTCCACCATAACTAACATGCCAACTCTGCACAGTATCTCATTAACGACATGACAGTTGCGTAAATGAAACACTTGATCAAAATGAGTGTTGACTTAATGAAGAACTACACACACACACACACACACACACACACACATCTGTTTGAGCAGAAGAGAGAATAACAGTGTGTGCACACAGCAATTACAGACATTTTAGGCTGGGCTACTTGTTGCTTTCTTTTACTGTCTGTGGTTGCTGGTCATCAGCACACAAAGCTACAGACTCTACCATACACACACACACACACACACACACACACACACACACACAGAGACACACACACACACAAACACACACTAGTTACCTATGACATCAAGAGTAATTCTCCTGCTTGGTTGTGATGATGTGGGTCTGTCTCTCCTCTCCCCCTGACACCAGTACTGGCCCTTATGAGACTCAGCAGCTCCTCTGATGGTGAAGGTGTTTCCCTCAGACACTGGGGTGCTGCTGGGCTCCTTATACCACTTATATTTCCAGCCACTGAGAGACGCTATCACACACTTCAGAGTGACGTTCTCTCCAGTGAACACAGGACTCTGGGGCTCTACAGTCAGAGTAGCCACAGGCAGCGCTGCAGAGGAACACATGGAGACAATGAGGAGCACAGCAGGAGGAATGAACTCTTCTGTTATGATGCAACACCTTGGTAACAGTATAGTGGACACGCCAATGATGATCACAGCAGGAGGAATGAACTCTTCTGTTATGATGCAACACCTTGGTAACAGTATAGTGGACACGCCAATGCAATATTAAATTTAAACATGTATCAGCATATGATTCAGACATGATATCTTTGTATATTATTTTCCCTTTCAATCAGAGAGCACATTCTTGTCAAAAGTATCTCTTTCCATTTGTTTTTGTTTTTTTGTTTAAAACGAACCTTCCACTGTGAGCTGTACAGAGTTGCTGGAAGGTGATGGTTTCCTGCTTCTCTCTCTCACTCCGTAGCACGTATACTCCCCCTGGTCAGACACAGTGGCTCTGCTGATGGTGTAGGTGTTGGTGTTTGTCTGAGAGGCGCTGGATGATGAGGGTTTAATCCATGCATATATCCAGCCAGCTGGAGGCTGTATTGCACATGTCAGAGTGACGGCTTCTCCAGTGAACACATGGCTGGGTTGTACTGCCAATGAAGGCACTGGAAAAGCTGTGTTGTTACAAACAAATTGTAAACATGTTCATGAACACAAGCTCTCAAGTACATAGATATAAGTATAATTTAAAACAGAATTAGTGGAGTGATATTCACCTGAGACACTAACAGAGGCAGGAGTACTACGCTGGGAAGTCCTTGGCCTAGTTCCTCTGCGCCCTTCACATGTGAACTGGTACTGGCCAGCTCCATCAGGGAGTGACATGGTGTTGGCGCTACTTCTGCTATTATGACTGTAATCTCTACCTCTGTACCAGTAATACCAATCCCAGTCTGTGTGCCCTGCTACATCACACCTCAGAGTGACCTGATCTCCAGGGTAGTATGGCCCCTCAGTTACTACAGCTGCTGCAGCTGTGGGCAGATCTGTGGAGGGACACATCAACAGCCACAGACTAACTTACTGACTGACGTCTTTTGGGTGGGTCAAGAAACATTAATATATTAAATGTAGAAACATATAAAAATGAAATGTATGAAATGTATAAACACATGAAATGCATAAAGAGCCATATGAAGAGCAATATGACATATCATGATCCTCAATGAATGATCTGTCTTAACTCAAATTCCTACCACTCAAAAAGCACAAAAAGATCAAATCAATTCTTCAACATTCTCCCGCTCATACACACACTCACACACACACTAGTTACCTTTGACATGAAGAGTGATTTTCCTGCTTGGTTGTGATGTTGTGGGTCTGTCTCTCCTCTCCCCCTGACACCAGTACTGGCCCTTATGAGACTCAGCAGCTCCTCTGATGGTGAAGGTGTTTCCCTCAGACACTGATATACTGCTGGACTCCTTATACCACTTATATGTCCAGCCACTGAGAGACGCTATCACACACTTCAGAGTGACGTTCTCTCCAGTGAACACAGGACTCTGGGGCTCTACAGTCAGAGTAGCCACAGGCAGCGCTGCAGAGGAACACATGGAGACAATGAGGAGCACAGCAGGAGGAATGAACTCTTCTGTTATGATGCAACACCTTGGTTACAATATACAGTAGTGGACACGCTAATGAGGAGCACAGCAGGAGGAATGAACTCTTCTGTTATGATGCAACACCTTGGTTATATATATAGTGGACACGCCAATGAGGAGCACAGCAGGAGGAATGAACTCTTCTGTTATGATGCAACACCTTGGTAACAGTATAGTGGACACGCTAATGAGGAGCACAGCAGGAGGAATGAACTCTTCTGTTATGATGCAACACCTTGGTAACAGTATAGTGGATATGCCAATGAGGAGCACAGCAGGAGGAATGGAACTCTTCTGTTATGATGCAACACCTTGGTAACAATATAGTGGACACGCCAATGAGGAGCACAGCAGGAGGAATGGAACTCTTCTGTTATGATGCAACACCTTGGTTACAATATACAGTAGTGGACACGCTAATGAGGAGCACAGCAGGAGGAATGAACTCTTCTGTTATGATGCAACACCTTGGTAACAACACGTCAATGAAATATTGAAATATGATGAGGGTTTAACCCATGCATATGTCCAGCCAGCTGAAGGCTGTATTACACATGTCAGAGTGACGGCTTCTCCAGTGAACACATGGCTGTGTTGTACTGTCAATGAAGGCACTGGAAAAGCTGTGTTGTTACAAACAAATTGTAAACATGTTTATGAACACAAGCTCTCAAGTACATCCATATAAGTATGATCTAAAACAGAATTAGTGTAGTGATATTCACCTGAGACACTAACAGAGGCAGGAGTACTACGCTGGGAAGTCCTTGGCCTAGTTCCTCTGCGCCCTTCACATGTGTACTGGTACTGGCCAGCTCCATTGGGGAGGGAAATGGTGTTGACTTTACTTCTGCTATTATGACTGTAATCTCTACCTCTGTACCAGTCATACAGAACCCAGTCTGTGTGCCCTGCTACATCACACCTCAGAGTGACCTGATCTCCAGGGTAGTATGGCCCCTCAGTTACTACAGCTGCTGCAGCTGTGGGCAGATCTGTGGAGGGACACATCAACAGCCACAGACTAACTTACTGACTGATGACTGTTGGGTGGGTCAAGAAACATTAAACACTATATATTAAATGTAGAAACATATAAAAATGAAATGTATGAAATGTATAAACACATGAAATGTATAAAGAGCCATATGAAGAGCAATATGACATATCATGATCCTCAATGAATGATCTGTCTTAACTCAAATTCCTACCACTCAAAAAGCACAAAAAGATCAAATCAATTCTTCAACATTCTCCCGCTCATACACACACTCACACACACACTAGTTACCTTTGACATCAAGAGTGAATTTCCTGCTCAGCTGTGATGTTGTGGATCTGTCTCTCCTCTCCCCCTGACACCAGTACTGGCCCTTATGAGACTCAGCTGCTCCTCTGATGGTGAATGTGTTGGTTTCCCCCTGAGAAAGTGCATTTCTGCCCTCATCTTTAAACCACTTGTACTTCCAGACACCCTCAGGCTGTATCTCACACTTCAGAGTGACTCTCTCTCCAACATACACAGGACTCTGTGGCAGCACTCTCAGTGCAGGTGTAGGCAGGGCTGTGGGAACACACACTACACTTATTAACTAGAACATTCATGATACTGTAATAAACAGTTTATCATCATTAACTAGAACATTCCTGAAATGGCAATTAACAGTTTATCATCCTCTATCAGCAGGCTGTATTCACCTGTGGCACTGAGAGGTAAAGGGGCACTGCGCTGAGAATTCCTTGGCTGACCGTTTCTTTGTCCTGCACATGAGTACTGATGCTGATCTTTGACCAGCTGATGATCAGGTAGCAAGAAGGTCTTCCCCTTCTGTCCTGATATCTCAGTGCTGTCTTTATACCAGTAGTACTGATCCCAGTCTGTGTACTCTGCTATCTCACACCTCAGAGTGACTCTCTCTGCAGGATAGAGGGGAGGCTGAGGAGACTCTACAGTCAGTGTAGCTCTGGGCAGATCTGAGGAGGAAATGACACGACTCACATTCAGACACAGAATCCAAGTTTTACAGGAAAGTGTCAGGTGATGTACAACCCGTCTTTATTATTATTATTATATAATATCAGTTGAGCTTTTCCAAAGAATAAATAAGGACCAATGATATTCCCCACCTTTAACAGTAAGATAAACATCTCCACTCATCAGTGAAGACACAGCTCTGTCTCTCATGTCTCCCTGACAGCAGTAATAACCCTGATCAGACTTGGCTGCTGCTGTGATGGTCAGTGTGCTGGTGTCATGCTGAGGGAGGTGATTAGGCCTATAGCTGGACCCTTTAGACCACTTATACGTCCAGTCACCCTCAGACTGGATCTCACACTTCAGAGTGACTCTCTCTCCAACATACATATGCCTCTTGGGCTCTATGGTCACTTTAGCAGTGGGCAGAGCTATGGGAGGTAAAGAGAGAAACAAAGTAATACACACACTTCAGAGTGACTGACTCCCAGTGACCACAGTACAGGAGTCTCTGGCTGCACACTCAGTGCAGGTGTAGGAAGGGCTATGGGGATACAGCACTGATTATCAATATCAGCACAGGCATCACATGATAAAGGGGCGTGATAAATAACCTGATAGCAGTCTCAGATCATTGGTGACCCTCCACAGCGAAATCAGTCATATTTTTCAAATGTTCAAAATTATAGTTATTAAGTTTTCAGGAAAGAGCATAATCAACCTTCAAAACGATATCTAATGAATTGAACGTCATATTACTGAAATACAAACATTCAAAGGAGTTGAGTTCATCCTGTCAAGAGAGAAACGGAGAAATCTGCCTCTGAAGTTGACTCAACACTCACAAGCGCCTTGTAAGGTCGCAGCTACTTTAGAATTTATGGTAGGCTACTGTAGGTTGTATTAACAGTGACACAGCACGCGGATAGCTTGGTGGTCGTCAATGAGTGCATTTACCGTTAGACCGCTAGAATTGAATTTCGCCTGCCAAGGGCCTTACCCCAACATATCACAAAGCTTACCATTAAGACTCAAAAACCTACTCAAGCTACCGTACAAGACCCCACAAGACAGCATTTACCTGTTATATTTCTAGGGAAGATGAGCTCAGCCCTCAGGTAGCAACTTACAGGGGCCATTTTAGGGGCTTAGCATTACATTAATAATCTAAAAAGTATTAAACCTTAATACATTCATCCCTCTGTATTGATAGGAAAATGTTGATTTGCATAGAAGACACATTTTATTAGTAGGCTATCCCCAGACCAATGTTGATGCTGAATTCCAGCTGTCTTTTACTGCTTGCACATCCAGTGGAAGAAAATGGTTCACATTAAGAGACCAAAACACACCTAATACTTGCAGTTTCACTCGCTCACTCTTTTTGCTGTATATTGTATCATCTTTGAGACCCGCACAGGTGTAGTCACCACTATGGACCCCCTCCAGAGGCTGTATTGGGTATTCACTCTTGTCACTCCAGCCTTCTGGTGGGTAATGAGGTTTATTATCTTTATGCCAGCAGAACTTCCACCCTGACGTGTGCTGCTCCTCTATGCTGCATCTGAGAGTGACAGACTCTCCTCTGTACAACAGTGGTCGGGCAGGTTCCAACACCAGCACAGCTTTGGGACGCCCTTTGGAAATCACAGGACAAACATGAAGGTGTGAAGAAAACTGAGGGATGGATGTAGAGACATATAGTCTGAAATCTGAATGTGTCTGGGATATTTCAACACATTAACAACTGCATAATAACATTCACTTTTACCTTCTCCTGCTGCATGTCCAGAACAGCAACACAACATCAGCACTAGAACACAAAGACACACAGATTGAAGTTCCTCAAAGTTCTTCACACAGTTTTCATTAAGATTGTGACTCTCACCAATACACACTCAGGAGTACACTAACACACAAGAACAAGTGCAAGGATATCATACTGTAGGGTAAATGTACTTCATCAGTATCTCCACTCACCAATACACACTCAGGAGTACACTAACACACAAGAACAAGTGCTATGTTACAGCAGCACTGTCACCATGAATGTAATTTATGATCAACATCAACATAAAATGTCTAATGTTGCTAGATTGTCGCTTTAATCATTGTCAGTGTTCTGTTTACTAACAATTTGCCAATGTAGAGTAGCATGACACATAATTACAGAGACAGGCAGCAGCAGCATATCCATCAGGCATTTAGACATTTTCAGCCATGTGAGTCAAACACATTTTCACAACTCTTATATGTTCATGCATTTCTTTACATCTCCAGACAACACACATACAAAACGGAACATGTCCAAGTATGCACAGATCCACAAGTCTTTGTGCACATTCAATAAATATTAAAACTGATGGTTTACTGTAAGTAAATATTTAACAAATACCGGTAGCTTTGTTCTGAGAACACAAATTACATACCGGCAGTTATAAATTGTACTTAGATATTCACACAAATAGAAAAGAAAGCAGCAGAGATGGGAATTTCCTGAACGAACTCAGACACACACACACACACACACACACACACACACACACACAGGCATAACTCACCAAGGAGCTGGCCCACAGGAGAGGGTTGCATGATTTGCGCTGCCCGCTTTCTGTTGGACTGAGATGGCAGAGTGTGATGAGAGAGAAAGACACTCGCCAAAGACAAACCACCTCCTTCTTCCCCCACAGAGAATAGGGGAGGAGTAGCGGTACAGGGTTGGAGTGGGTGCAAGTGTACTTGTGTGTAGGTGGTGGGACACTGTGTGGGTGGTGGGCAGTGGTTGACGCAGTACACAAATGGTGAAAGTAGAGATACACATAAATGTTACTCCAGTAAAAGTAAGATAAGATAAGATAAGATAAGATAATCCTTTAATTGTCTCCCAAAGAATACATTTGCATTGTTACATCGTCCAGACAGTGAAGGAAAGGAAATAAATAAGACTTCCAGACACCCCCCACCCCACCCTACCCCACAAACAACAGTACATCTGTAAGACATGCAACATGCAACAGTACACACCCCTCCACTGTACCTGTTAGAGCACATGTGGGGAAAGCACAACCACTATGTACAGCCAATGTATCCCAATACCAGACAATCTAATCAGCCTGCACAAGTCCTTCTTTTACATTTCCACCTGAGTGGAAGTACAAAAGAACTTGAATTACTTTTAATAACTCAATAATTTTCTAATTGAGAGTTAAAAAGAGAGGGTCAAAAAGGGGAGGGCCTGTTTATGTGTGCTATTCAGTATAATACAGTACAGAGGTACTGTAATGCAATGTATGAAATATGTATGTGTGTATGTATGTATGTATGTATGTACTGTATGTATGTATGTATGTATGTTTGTATGTATTAAAACGTCTATTCATCTAGCCGTACACCTTGACCTAAGGATGCTAGGAACGTTAAGGCCTAACTTTCCCTAACACAACCACGATAATACCTGACCCTATTCTAAGACATACAAACATAAACACTCTCACCGTGAACCATACAGTACCGACCAAAATGTCACCCACACATCACAACCCAAGCCGTATGACCAGAACCTCTTCCCTCAGGCCAACAGGGAAGAAGCCGAGAACAACCTTTGACTTACCCCACCTTCCTCCGGATACGCAGGCACTCACGGACTAAGGCGCACCGGCCCGACAACTGATCCCTCACGGGTCACCTCTAATCTCCGTGGAAAGAGTAGGGCTACTTCATGCACACCGGGGGGGAAAGAACCCCTTAAGATGGAGACTCGGACCAAAAGATGTCTTTCTCTTCCCCACTGGAAGCGGTTTTATTAGTTTTTTTTGGTTCCAATAAATGTAAAAAGTAAAAGGTTCAATAAAAGTAAAAGCTAAAAAGGTATAAAAATAGGACTGGAATACAAAATAAAAGAACAAAGAAAAACCTACTGACTAAAAGTTAACATCCCAATCACCATGCAGGTTCAAAAGCAACGACCAAAAACACAAAAATTCAACAGGAAAAATGGTTCAAATAAATGTAATACAAAAGTATTTCTGTCTTCTTCCCAATGTTAACTAAGAAGCGACCCTGCGTGACCACCCCCCACCAGGTCCCAGCAGCCCGCTTCCAACTGTCGCTACATCTCGAAAAAGCGCAAAAACCAAAAAGCAAAAAGCAAAAAGCCTCGAACTTATCTTGTTCTCTCTTTTTATACTCCTTTCCCTAAGACCCCAACACTTCACCCGATTCTGGTGTAAACCGTTTTTTTGACAATCAGATGATTTGCCTTGCTATGACCCCTACACCACATTGACGTGTGCTTTTCTGGGTATTGTTCCATTCAGATATCTCTGAGCACCTTGTGTTCTTTTGTGGTTTGTCTTGAGTGAGCTTAGCAGACAGCCTACCCTCGTGTGGTTATATGAACATCCTGTGCACCTGCAGTCACCACATACCTTACACAGGCTTACATTTAAAAATGATTACATTTCAAACATAAAAATGTGAAATACTTCAAAGTTATATCATTGGCCAAAACTCCCTACCCATTCCTTGTGCTTGGGCATCTCTCACATTTTATTCACACAAGGTTTGGTTCACAAATTTAATCTCTTTTTTGTTTTCAAAGTCTCTCGGCAGCATGGTTCGTTCCAAATTTGATACATTTATTTTACACCCTACCCTTGGAACGAACATGCTGACAAACTCCAACAAAGTCAGGTCTCCAGACTTTCCATTGCTTCACAGCAAGTGCTCCGGGCATGTCCCGTTGTAGAGGAAGTCTCTCAGTAATGTCCATGCATCAGCTTGTCTCATCTTCCTCTGTCTCTTCTCTCTGGCCAAGCCATCCTCCCAAATCTGTTGTTAAGGGAACATGAGCCAGAACTCCCCCATCTCCAGCTTGACACAGGTGCATGGGAACTTTGCGTCAGGTTTCTCTAACCACCCATACTCCCAAATACCTGGTTCCGCCGTCTCTCGGCATAGTACTACTACTCGCTTGAGATAGCACTCCAGAGATTTCCATCTCCATCACCTCTCCATTCACTGCAGTAGTCTATTGTTCGACTACTCTCGCAATATGCACAGTCCAATATCTCCTGTTCAGTGGATATTTTTCAAGCATGCATAATTCACATTTCACCGTCTCCGGTTGATATGAATGCGACCAAACCCCCTCGCTCGAGAGGGCTTCGCCCACGGATCTCTTGGTTCTTCCGTGAAACCCCTTTCCCCATATGTGATTAGCTAATATCTCCTTCTCCTGTATAAGGGAAGGCGGGTTTGTCATAGTGACAAAATTTATCGTGTTTGTGTCATTCAGTGCACCATACACTTCCTCTGGGCTTTCTTTTCTTAGGTTGTTCACGCAAGCAATTCTTTCCCTCTTATCTGAAGAATTATATCTCTTGCATTCACAATCCCAGAATTTAAAAAGCCCCACTCTACTGGCTCCACCATTCCAGGGGTTCAGTGTCACCCCCTCAGCCAGTACATGGTGACAAAGCTTTGAAGTAATGTTTGTGTGTCGCTTCACACACTTCAGTAGCATATCCGCTACCAATCTCCCTTCCACCTCTCGATACCAGTCGCTGACTATATCAGTTCGGTCAGCATCGTTTCGAGAGGCGTTGGGGAGCCCTATTACTTCAAGCAGTGTCACCCAGTTCCATTCAGGATCCTCCTGATCTCCCAATTCAGGGATATTCAACCATTCACACAACGCCCTGTCAGGGCTGGTCCACGGGACCATCTCACAGCTCATCTGTTCGTCTGTGACATTCAGTTCATTCACACAACGCCCTATCAGGGCTGGTCCACGGGACCATCTCACAGCTCATCTTTTCGTCTGTGACATTCTAATCATTCACACCCCAGTTAGGCTTCAGTCTGCCTAAGACTTCTTTTCTCCATTCACTCAGACTTCTTTCCGTCAGAGTATAATTGTGCTTTTTGCGAACAACAGGTATGAAGACACATTTGCCCAAGGAGTATCATTCACTCCTTACGTCTCAATCACTTCATGATTTATAGGACCAGCAGTACCAATCCCACTATTTGTCAAGAGTATTTATCACCCTACCCTTGGAATTGGTACTCTCCCCATTTTGTTGATTTGCAAACATACACACACACAAAAATAAAAAGATCACAAATTTGAAAAGGAAAAAGATTCAAAAATGTAAAATTTGGTAGTCGTTTCACTGTCCATCTGAAAAACAAAAGATCAAAAATTTAAAAAGGAAAAAGATTCAAAAATGCAAAATTCGGTAGTCGTTTCACTGTCCATCTGGAAAATAAAAAGATCAAAAATTTAAAAAGGAAAAAGATTCAAAAATGAAAAAATTGGCAGTCGTTTCACTGTCCATCTGAACCATCACAATTTTGGCGTGAAGGCAAAAGGAAAAACACTATCAAAATATTAAAATATCAATTAAGAATAAGATCAAGTTCAAAAAGTGAAAAATGAAGCAAAAACAAAAAGTAAAAGGTTCAAAGCCAAGAAAAATAAATCTCCATCCCCGGCGGCAGAAATAACCAGTTGTCCCCTGGACATACATCCCGGCTTAGGTTGTGACATGTTAGGCCTGTTGGTTCACACACTCACTCACTCACTCACTCGGCACTTATCTTCTCTATTTAAGTTTTGTGATAAATTTCGAATATACAAGATGAGATTGTCTGCACAAGATAAGGCAATTTATTCACTTGTCGTGCGAGTATGGTGAATCTACTTAATACATGCCACCTTATGCGGCACCGTTACGCTAAATCACTCGCCGTACAAGTAGTTTACTTTATGATATACCAGATGCTTATTCGCCTAGACTAGGCGTAATCACTCGCCCGAGCGAGTAGTTCAGAAAACACTAATGCCTGTTGGCACAAACTACACTGAATCCCTCACTTTGCGAATGGGGACGAATACACAACAAAAGAAACTATAACACCCTCTGGTGAAAATAGCCTCGCACACACAATAAGAGCTATATCACCCTCTGGTGAAAATAGCCTCGCACACAATAAGAGCTATATCACCCTCTGGTGAAAATAGCCTCGCACACACAATAAGAACTATATCACCCTCTGGTGAACATAGCCTCGCACACACAATAGAAGCTGTATCACTCCTTGGTGAAAGTAGCCTCGCACACAATAAGAACTATATCACCCTCTGGTGAACATAGCCTCGCACACACAATAGAAGCTGTATCACTCCTTGGTGAAAGTAGCCTCGCACACAATAAGAACTATATCACCCTCTGGTGAACATAGCCTCGCACACACAATAGAAGCTGTATCACTCCTTGGTGAAAGTAGCCTCGCACACACAATAGAAGCTGTATCACTCCTTGGTGAAAGTAGCCTCGCACACACAATAGAAGCTGTATCACTCCTTGGTGAAAGTAGCCTCGCACACACAATAGAAGCTGTATCACTCCTTGGTGAAAGTAGCCTCGCACACACTAAGAGCTATATCACCCTCTGGTGAAAATAGCCTCGGATACCGGTTACAGACAAAGCTATATCACTCCCTGGTGAAAGTAGCTTTGAATACACAATAAAACTATATCACCCTCTGGTGAACATAGCCTCACATGTACAATGAAAATTTATTATCTCTCCTCAGTGAGAGCAGTTTCGAATAAACAACAAAATTTAAATGCCTCTCCGTGGTGAGAGCAGTTCCGAATACATATTGGTCTGGTATGGAGGTCAAGAAGTTTTTGTGCTTTTCCTCCGAGGCCACAGCCCCCCGACCTGCGCTCTCTCCCAAAGACTCAGACACAGTAGACCGTCTTGGAGTTACACACAGGCGGCGAGGTGTAGAGTCATACCCGCAGGTTAGCTACTCCCTACGCACCCTACGCGCAAGCGCTATTGACCATTGCTTCTGGTTAGCCCCGCTGCCCCTTATCGGCTGAACTGTGGTCCACGTCCCTTTCTCTCACCCTGTACAGACGCACACTTCGTACTGTCAGGATTTGGGCCCGTGGGTGGGTTTGGGACTGTGAGAACCGTTTCGTATTGGGACTGAGGAAGATTCGGCATCCAATGTGGAGACCAGCCCGCCAAGAGGCCCACAACTTGGGTCCTCGGGGTCGGACAGGTGAATTACTGGGCCTAACTCTCCGCCAAGGGACACTTCCCCCTCCCGATCAATTCTCCCAGCCCCTGTGCTTCGGACAGACTTAGTACAGACGAATATAGGAAGACTTTGAAATCCAATGTCAACCAAACAACCAAAAGCCCAAAACTCGGTCCAGTGGCTGGATTTACTTTACTGGTGTGTTCAGAGGAACTCCCCTGGGTACAATAGTAAGCCTGTTCGGACCACCGAACGGATACTTTTCAAGCAGGTATACACTCGAAAGAAAAGTTGGTTCTTCTCCACTCATTCCCTCGAGGCCGGCCTTTTGGAGCGCCGACGTTGTCATCAGGTATACGCCCCACGGAGAACCTTTCCCAGTGCCCCCGTGCACCCACTCGGCAATCACGCACCACTGACGCCCGACTTGATGTCCAACTCGTCAGTGTTTTCGCACTGGAAGGCTTCTCTCTCTTGGAGAACCCTCCAGCACGGTGGGGGAAGACACGCAACACTTGACTACTACAATTAAATCTGTAATATGTAGTCCCTTGCGTTGGTTCCGAGCTTAGACTATGTAGACATATAACAGAATAGAACAAATCTGTATTTTTCCTTAAATACCTAAATTTCTCTCATTCTATTAATTCCACAATAGCCTGCACGTTGGGCGCCATAAAACGTCTATTCATCTAGCCGTACACCTTGACCTAAGGATGCTAGGAACGTTAAGGCCTAACTTTCCCTAACACAACCACGATAATACCTGACCCTATTCTAAGACATACAAACATAAACACTCTCACCGTGAACCATACAGTACCGACCAAAATGTCACCCACACATCACAACCCAAGCCGTATGACCAGAACCTCTTCCCTCAGGCCAACAGGGAAGAAGCCGAGAACAACCTTTGACTTACCCCACCTTCCTCCGGATACGCAGGCACTCACGGACTAAGGCGCACCGGCCCGACAACTGATCCCTCACGGGTCACCTCTAATCTCCGTGGAAAGAGTAGGGCTACTTCATGCACACCGGGGGGGAAAGAACCCCTTAAGATGGAGACTCGGACCAAAAGATGTCTTTCTCTTCCCCACTGGAAGCGGTTTTATTAGTTTTTTTTGGTTCCAATAAATGTAAAAAGTAAAAGGTTCAATAAAAGTAAAAGCTAAAAAGGTATAAAAATAGGACTGGAATACAAAATAAAAGAACAAAGAAAAACCTACTGACTAAAAGTTAACATCCCAATCACCATGCAGGTTCAAAAGCAACGACCAAAAACACAAAAATTCAACAGGAAAAATGGTTCAAACTAGATGCACCGCATAGCGGTACACAATATGACCGCCGCTCAGTTCTGCACATTCTCTCCAAAACGGATTACGCTCGTCAACTTTCCTGTATGGCTGGGATTATACTTGCTGTTAGACCAACCGTAAGCGTATGCGCCCGTGTGCGACCTGCTGTGTCCGGTGTACAGACTCGCTGCAGCATTACGCACCCTACTGGAGGTCTTCACTAGGGGGAGACTATAGTAACATCAGATGCGGATGTGGCCATGTGCCATTGTTTACTCTCATGATTGCCTCCAGCTTCGATGTCGATAATGCATCTTGCAGTCACCTTTTTTTGTAGTGATCGCCCCCTACTTTCTTATCAGTATTGCATCTCGCGGACGCGTCATGTTCGCTTGCGACGACGTGCACGACCGACACACCAAACGACCGCAAAATACGCGAGGCAGCCATGATACGGACACGAACGCGTTGTCTGCAGCAAGTCTAAACCTGCCTTATCTCCGATTTGTGCAATATACTGTATGTATATATCTCCTACTCTTGCAGCTCATGTGTATATGAGTGTGTGCATGTGTGAGTTTGCTTGTATAAAGATGTGTGTCTGTCTGTGTGTGTGAATGTGCATATGTGCGCATGTGTGTGTGTGTGTGTGTGTGGAATCCGTGGAAGTGTGTTTATCTGTGCGTGTTAATCTGTTGATGTGTGTGCGAACTTAGTTACTTTTTAAACTGAGCCCCCTGCCGGCTCAACATAAAAATGGCAATCGGTTTTGCCAATAGCCTACTCACTATATTGGAATTTAACAGTTACGCCATTTTAACAGTAACGTCAGAACGTATAGAAGACATCACAACCTGCAAAAAGTAATTTCAGGGAGGTATCTAAAAAATACTTTAACCTACTGAGATACTGAAATACAGATGAATAGCCTATGTTTGTTCAATAATGTCTAGTCAGTATACCAAATAAGAGAGGCCTATAGATAGAAACTGTGGTAATAAAATATGAAGATTTTGGTAGTTTGGGCTTTTCGTGTATCCTTCTACTGTAGCCATTTAGCCATCTACTATAGGCCTGAATTATATGCCAATGAAATTACACTTGTTAAACTCACCTCAATAAATATTTTGCAATCATTTAATCCACCATGGGCAATGCTAAAGTTACTGTTACAAACCAGCGGCAGAGTTGGCGGTCCAACGGCGGTAACCACCAGTGGCCCGCTGGAGTTTTACTCATCAGTTCTCTGGCTGTCCACCGGCGGCTCAGAAGCGGCTCCAGATAAAGGGCCACCCTTTTGCCGCTTACTACCCACCAGCTTCTAATTGGCCTTATTTATGGCCATAATAATGAAAATGCACTAAAATAGCAATAATACATTACAGTATAACACTTTCCATTTGCCCTCAATCAGAACAATTTACAATTATTTACAGGACTTACCAAAGTTACCAAATTTACTAAGGTGAAGACAGTGCCTGCTGATGAGAAACCTATAAATGTATTCTGTAATTGAATAATCCAATATAAAAACATTTATCCTCAGCAACTATCACACAGACTCACCACACATAGTTTTAGGTTCAATACATTTTGTTTATTTATTTATTTTACTTGCTTTTGTTTATTTATTTTACATGCTCATTTACATGCTTTATTTATTGTACATGCTTAAACAATTTGTTAAAATTATTTTTAATAATGATATAAATATGCAACACACTCTTCAGTAGGGTGACCAGACGTCCCGAAAAATTCGGGACAGTCACGAAATACAAGCAGTTGTCCCGAATCCCGAATCCCGAATCCTGCCCTAAATGTCCCGAAAATTATAGCAGTCTCGAGTAGCCTATAGTTATTGTCTGATACATTAAAACGAATCATTCAAGGCTGCTCATTGCCTGTATGTTTATGGGGGAAATGTGTGTAGCATAGCCTACTCGCGCGAATTTACAGTATAATAACCTAATTTTCATTCATTGTTGACATGGAGGCTCACGCAGCTCCGGGACCTGATGAACATGCCGCTAAAAAGCAAACGAGTGCACAAATTGCAGCCGTGCCCGTGAGGACAGGGAGCACCCACGAGAAGTGATTGGTCGTATAAAATGAAAGTTGCTGATGTTTGTGTTATTCAAACAACACATTTGTTAGGCTATGTTTTCTTAATGACCCCCCCCCCCCCGTCCCGAATTTCACCCATTCTCATCTGGTCACCCTACTCTTCAGATGTAATTAAGTAAAGATGCAAAGAAGTTGTGACAGACATTCATGGCTTGTTTCTCCCTTGATATTGGTGCCAGATTAATGAAAATGCAGTTCTACCTTGCTGGGGTGTTACTGGCAGCATTGTGAGCGAATTTGACAGAGGTGTATGTCTGACTGGTAAACTCTGTTGAACAGATTAGAAATGAAAAGGCGTATTTAGTGAGATGATTACTGCAATGGCAGGGTTCATACAAAAAAATTGAGCTGAATGTACTACCTTTTCACTACCATCAACATGTTTTCTACTACAAAAGCAAAAGGTGAAGAGTAATGTAATGCAATACCTTTCCAAAACACAATAACACATTTAAGAACAACAGGGATTTAACAATGGACAAAGCTACTGGCATTTGAACAGGGGTGTGTAGGCTGTCAATAGGCACTGTATTTACCGGCATGGCTGGAGTTGATGAAGCTTGCTGGGTGGTGGTGCTGGCAAAGGTGTAGTGGTCTGACTGGCAAACTCTGTTGAACAGATTGGAAAAGACGTGTTTAGTGAGATGATTACTGCAATGGTATGACACCTGGCACGCTAACTAGCGCCTAAAGTACAAACACTTCTAAAGGATATTTCCACTTAATTTTCAGACAAACCAAGCAAGGGACCACATGTACAGACTCTACAAATACTAACCATTATATCCATTTTTTATTTAAATGACTTGAAAGAGATCGTCAGGTATAAATGCACCATACAGTAGTGGCCAGTTCATTCATTCAGATGCTGTTACATGCTAACTAGCGCCTAGAGTACAAACACTTCTAAAGGATATTTCTACTTAATTCTCAGACAAACCAGGGTAGGGACCACATGTACAGACTCTATAAATACTAACCATGATGTCAGTTTTTTATTCAAATAACTTGAAAGAGATCGTCAGGTATAAATGCACCATGCTAGTGGGCAGTTCATTCATTCACATGCTGTTACATGCTAACTGGCGCCTACAGTACAAACACTACTAAAGGATATTTCCACTTAATTTTCAGACAAACCAAGCTAGGGACCACATGTACAGACTCTATAAACACTAACCATGAGGTCCGTTTTTTATTTAAATTACTTGAAAGAGATCGTCAGGTATAAATGCACCATGCCAGTTCATTAATTCAGGTGCTGTTACATGCTAACTAGCGCCTAAAGTAAACACTTCTAAAGGATATTTCCACTTAATTTTCGGGCAAACCAAGCTAGGGACCACATGTACATACTCTATAAATACATTTTGGAAACAGGTGTTGGCTAGAATTACGCTTTACATACAGTTTTTAAAATGAAAATAGTAGAGATATAGAGAAGAGATGTTTTACTTACCTAGTCCTAAGCCTGCTACTGGTGGTTTGAGTACTGACAGGCTATTCGCATCTGCTTGGATGAGTTTGCTTAATTACGTTTCTAAACGTAAAGACATTTACCAACTTCTTTATCAGTCTGACGGTTACACAGTTACGTGCAAGAACAACAAGTCACGTAAGAGATGAAATCGTTTAGCTTACTGCAACATGAGAAATCAAGTAGTGTGAAACTAGCGACAGTAAAGAAAATTCCAATATGGCCGCCATTCGGAACTGAGAAATCACAACTCCATCTTCTTCGTTTGTCTTCTTCTCTCTGATCTGATCTATCATTCACTGAGCAGCGCCAGCGCCACACACCAGTGGCAGCAGGCTGCAGTGTTTGAACGTTGTTGCATTAGTTCTGCTTTTGACGTTCTCATATAAAATCGTAATAAATACATAATTGTTTTATTTGGTAAGCACAGGGTAGCCACGGGGGTGGCCAGTGACACAGCTACATGGGGCACGGGCCATTCTAGGCTTCAGTGTAGAGCAGCCACGTTGAGGGACCATTCACTAAATGCACACATAAATACATTTATTATAGCCCCCCATGGATGAAATTCCACAAAACTTGGCATACTCCCAGAGGGTGTCAGGTTAATCGTACACATGAAATTTGGTGCAGTTCATAGCATCTCATCTGAAGATAGGGGCAATTAAAGCAATATTACATTACATTTTCAATTTTTACCATGGGGGTGCAATTCACAAATGACTGGTTATAAGCTAAGTTGATCCGAGCTCTTGAGACCAACATACCATAAAAATTTTGTCATCCTCGGTGCCACGGTTCAGGTAGTTATATAGGAAAAACTGCAATTTTTGGCCTTCGGGCGGGGCCAGCGCGGGGGGGGGAGTGACCCCCGGGGACGAAACGAAATTTTTCCGTAAAAGTCTACTGGGGCTACATGCCCACCAAGTTTCATGTGCCCCGGTGTTACGGTGTCCCGGGAATCGTTGACCAAAAATTCAGAACCGATGACGGAAAAAAAAAAAAAAAAACTTTGACAACAACTATATGACCGCTTCGCTAGCTATGCTAGCGGCGGTCATAATAAATGTAATACAAAAGTATTTCTGTCTTCTTCCCAATGTTAACTAAGAAGCGACCCTGCGTGACCACCCCCCACCAGGTCCCAGCAGCCCGCTTCCAACTGTCGCTACATCTCGAAAAAGCGCAAAAACCAAAAAGCAAAAAGCCTCGAACTTATCTTGTTCTCTCTTTTTATACTCCTTTCCCTAAGACCCCAACACTTCACCCGATTCTGGTGTAAACCGGTTTTTTGACAATCAGATGATTTGCCTTGCTATGACCCCTACACCACATTGACGTGTGCTTTTCTGGGTATTGTTCCATTCAGATATCTCTGAGCACCTTGTGTTCTTTAGTGGTTTGTCTTGAGTGAGCTTAGCAGACAGCCTACCCTCGTGTGGTTATATGAACATCCTGTGCACCTGCAGTCACCACATACCTTACACAGGCTTACATTTAAAAATGATTACATTTCAAACATAAAAATGTGAAATACTTCAAAGTTATATCATTGGCCAAAACTCCCTACCCATTCCTTGTGCTTGGGCATCTCTCACATTTTATTCACACAAGGTTTGGTTCACAAATTTAATCTCTTTTTTGTTTTCAAAGTCTCTCGGCAGCATGGTTCGTTCCAAATTTGATACATTTATTTTACAGTATGTATGTATGTATGTATGTATGTATGTATGTATGTATGTATGTATGTGTGTGTGTGTGTGTGTGTGTGTGTGTGTGTGTGTATGTATGACTGTAATGTGTATGTATGACTGTAATGCATGTATGTGAGTGTGTGTGTGTGTGTGTGTGTGTGTGTGTATGACTGTAATGTATGTATGTAATGCAATGTATGTATGTATGTGTGTGTGTGTGTGTGTGTGTGTGTGTGTGTGTATGTATGACTGTAATGTGTATGTATGACTGTAATGCATGTATGTGAGTGTGTGTGTGTGTGTGTGTGTGTATGACTGTAATGTATGTATGTAATGCAATGTATGTATGTATGTGTGTGTGTGTGTGTGTGTGTGTGTGTGTGTGTGTGTGTGTTTGTGTGTGTGTGTGTGTGTGTGTGTGTGTGTGTGTATGACTGTAATGTATGTATGTATGTATGTATGTATGTATGTACAGTATATATGTATGTATGTATGTATGTATGTATGTATGTACAGTATGTATGTATGTATGTATGTATGTATGTATGCGTGCATGCATGCACTGTCAGCACTTTCTGGTGTTATGTTATATGTGATGTAGCGGCCTGTTTGTCCACAAACGATTTCCCTTGGGACATAATAAAGTAATCTTAATCTTAATCTTACTGTTGCGAAAGAGGAAGCAGCAGAGATGTTCTGAGAGCTGACCCATGTTACAGCTACATTCCACAGAGTCTTCAAAAATAAACGTGTTGCTTGCACAAGTGTGAACTTTAGTAGGTCCTTTTCTCACACGTCTTTTGTGGTTCAAGTGCTGTTTTTGTCCATTGCCTTGGCTTTAATATCACTTGTTAAAATTAGACCAGCTTGTATTTTAGGAACGCCAGAGTGTTGTATCTGAGAAGAATATCAGTGGTCATGTAAGCAATAAGGCCTCAGAAACTGCATACCGTTTAAAACTAGATGCACCGCATAGCGGTACACAATATGACCGCCGCTCAGTTCTGCACATTCTCTCCAAAACGAATTACGCTCGTCAACTTTCCTGTATGGCTGGGATTATACTTGCTGTTAGACCAACCGTAAGCATATGCGCCCGTGTGCGACCTGCTGTGTCCGGTGTACAGACTCGCTGCAGCATTACGCACCATACTGGAGGTCTTCACTAGGGGGAGAATAGTAACATCAGATGTGGATGTGGCCATGTGCCATTGTTTACTCTCATGATTGCCCCCAGCTTCGATGTCGATAATGCATCTTGCAGTCACCTTTTTTTGTAGTGATCGCCCCCTACTTTCTTATCAGTATTGCATCTCGCGGACGCGTCATGTTCGCTTGCGACGACGTGCACGACCGACGCACCAAACGACCGCAAAATACGCGAGGCAGTCATGATACGAACACGAACGCGTTGTCTGCAGCAAGTCTAAACCTGCCTTATCACCGATTTGTGCAATATACTGTATGTATATCTCCTACTCTTGCAGCTCATGTGTATATGAGTGTGTGCATGTGTGAGTTTGCTTGTATAAAGATGTGTGTGTGTCTGTCTGTGTGTGTGTGTGAATGTGCATGTGTGCGCATGTGTGTGTGTGTGTGGAATCCGTGGAAGTGTGTTTATCTGTGCGTGTGAATCTGTTGATGTGTGTGTGCGAACTTAGTTACTTTTTAAACTGAGCCCCCTGCCGGCTCAACATAAAAATGCCAATCGGTTTTGCCAATAGCCTCGCTATATTGGAATTTAACAGTTACGCCATTTTAACAGTAACGTCAGAACGTATAGAAGACATCACAACCTGCAAAAAGTAATTTCAGGGAGGTATCTAAAAAATACTTTAACCTACTGAAATACAGATGAATAGCCTATGTTTGTTCAATAATGTCTAGTCAGTATACCAAATAAGAGAGGCCTATAGATAGAAACTGTGGTAATAAAATATGAAGATTTTGGTAGTTTGGGCTTTTCGTGTATCCTTCTACTGTAGCCATTTAGCCATCTACTATAGGCCTGAATTATATGCCAATGAAATTACACTTGTTAAACTCACCTCAATAAATATTTTGCAATCATTTAATGGGCAATGCTAAAGTTACTGTTACAAACCAGCGGCAGAGTTGGCGGTCCAACGGCGGTAACCACCAGTGGCCCGCTGGAGTTTTGCTCATCAGTTCTCTGGCTGTCCACCGGCGGCTCAGAAGCGGCTCCAGATAAAGGGCCACCCTTTTGCCGCTTACTACCCACCAGCTTCTAATTGGCCTTATTTATGGCCATAATAATGAAAATGATGCACTAAAATAGCAATAATACATTATAACACTTTCCATTTGCCCTCAATCAGAACAATTTACAATTATTTACAGGACTTACCAAAGTTACCAAATTTACTAAGGTGAAGACAGTGCCTGCTGATGAGAAACCTATAAATGTATTCTGTAATTTAATAATCCAATATAAAAACATTTATCCTCAGCAACTATCACACAGACTCACCACACATAGTATTAGGTTCAATACATTTTGTTTATTTATTTACTTTACTTGCTTTTGTTTATTTATTTTACATGCTCATTTACATGCTTTATTTATTGTACATGCTTAAACAATTTATTACAATTATTTTTAATAATGATATATGTAACACACTCTTCAGATGTAAGGAAAGTAAAGATGCAAAGAAGTTGTGACAGACATTCATGGCTTGTTTCTCCCTTGATATTGGTGCCAGGTGAAAATGCAGTTCTACCTTGCTGGGGTGTTACTGGCAGCGTTGTGAGCGAATTTGACAGAGGTGTAGGTCTGATTGGTAAACTCTGTTGAACAGATTAGAAATGAAAAGGCGTATTTAGTGAGATGATTACTGCAATGGCAGGGTTCATACAAAAAAATTGAGCTGAATTTACTACCTTTTCACTACCATCAACATGTTTTCTACTACAAAAGCAAAAGGTGAAGAGTAATGTAATGCAATACCTTTCCGAAACACAATAACACTTAAGAACAACGGGGATTTAACAATGGACAAAGCTACTGGCATTTGAACAGGGGTGTGTAGGCTGTCAATAGGCACTGTATTTACCGGCATGGCTGGAGTTGATGAAGCTTGCTGGGTGGTGGTGCTGGCAAAGGTGTAGTGGTCTGACTGGCAAACTCTGTTGAACAGATTGGATATGAAAAGACGTGTTTAGTGAGATGATTACTGCAATGGTATGACACCTGGCACGCTAACTAGCGCCTAAAGTACAAACACTTCTAAAGGATATTTCCACTTAATTTTCAGACAAACCAAGCAAGGGACCACATGTACAGACTCTATAAATACTAACCATGATGTCAGTTTTTTATTCAAATAACTTGAAAGAGATCGTCAGGTATAAATGCACCATGCTAGTGGCCAGCTCATTCATTCACATGCTGTTACATGCTAACTGGCGCCTAGAGTACAAACACTACTAAAGGATATTTCCACTTAATTTTCAGACAAACCAAGCTAGGGACCACATGTACAGACTCTATAAATACTAACCATGAGGTCCGTTTTTTTATTTAAATTACTTGAAAGAGATCGTCAGGTATAAATGCACCATGCCAGTTCATTAATTCAGATGCTGTTACATGCTAACTAGCGCCTAAAGTAAACACTTCTAAAGGATATTTCCACTTAATTTTCGGGCAAACCAAGCTAGGGACCACATGTACAGACTCTATAAATACATTTTGGAAACAGGTGTTGGCTAGAATTACGCTTTACATACAGTTTTTAAAATGAAAATAGTAGAGATATAGAGAAGAGATGTTTTACTTACCTAGTCCTAAGCCTGCTACTGGTGGTTTGAGTACTGACATTGTAGGCTATTCGCATCTGCTTGGATGAGTTTGCTTGACTATGTTTCTAAACGTAAAGACATTTAACAACTTCTTTATCAGTCAGACGGTTACACAGTTACGTGCAAGAACAACAAGTCACGTAAGAGATGAAATCGTAGCTTACTGCAACATGAGAAATCAAGTAGTGTGAAACTAGCGACAGTAAAGAACATTCCAATATGGCCGCCATTCGGAACTGAGAAATCACAACTCCATCTTCTTCGTTTGTCTTCTTCTCTCTGGTCTGATCTATCATTCACTGAGCAGCGCCAGCGCCACACACCAGTGGCAGCAGGCTGCAGTGTTTGAACGTGGTTGCATTAGCTCTGCTTTTGACGTTCTCATATAAAATCGTAATAAATACATAATTGTTTTATTTGGTAAGCACAGGGTAGCCACGGGGGTGCCAGTGACACAGCTACATGGGACCATGGGGCCATTCTAGGCTTCAGTGTAGAGCAGCCACGTTGAGGGACCATTCACTAAATGCACACATAAATACATTTATTATAGCCCCCCATGGATGAAAGTCCACAAAACTTGGCATACTCCCAGAGGGTGTCAGGTTAATCATACACATGACATTTGGTGCAGTTCATAGCATCTCATCTGAAGATAGGGGCAATTAAAGCAATATTACATTACATTTTCAATTTTTACCATGGGGGTGCAATTCACAAATGACTGGTTATAAGCTAAGTTGATCCGAGCTCTTGAGACCAACATACCATAAAAAATTTGTTATCCTCGGTGCCACGGTTCAGGTAGTTATGTAGGAAAAACTGCAATTTTTGGGCTTCGGGCGGGGCCAGCGCAGGGGGCGAGTGACCCCCGGGGACGAAACGAAATTTTTCCGTAAAAGTCTACTTGGGCTACATGCCCACCAAGTTTCATGTGCCCCGGTGTTACGGTGTCCCGGGAATCGTTGACCAAAAATTCAGAACCGATGACGGAAAAAAAAAAAAAAAAAAAAAAAAAACTTTGACAACAACTATATGACCGCTTCGCTAGCTATGCTAGCGGCGGTCATAATAATACATTATTTAGTCTTGGTCAAACTTTGATGTCCTTTAACATTTGAAGTTTCTGTGTAATATAAAGTTTTCATTAACTATGTCTAATTTCCATGGTTTTTTTTTGCCATGACTGTATTTTGATGCATCATTTGCATTGAACTGTGTTGTGCAGTCCATTTTCACTGACATTAGAACCCTCTGCACATGTGCAGTAGAGAGGAAATGGTTGGTGAGCCACTCCTACACACAGCTCAGAGGAAAGCAGACCAGAACCCCAACCTCTCACCTCCTCTTGTGCTGACCATAACCCCAACCTTTCACCTCCTCTTGTGCAGAAATAGACACATACCAATACAAAGTAAAGGTAGAGAAGGTATCAAAACAAGTGAGTGAGCAACCAATGAAGAGAAAAGAAACAATGATGACATACTGTAGGTGCATAAAGAGAGAGACAGTGAAGGAAAATGATATAGACAAATTGGGGAATTGTGAAACACGGGTAGTGACCAATTCTACACGACGGACAGCACCCACACTTGGCTGAGAGCTTCGTTATGTTTCTCACGCTCACTATGAATAGAGCTGAAATGTCCTGTGTTCTGACCACTCTTCCTCAAAGTGATGATGTCACCTCGGGGCCGTTGTGGTGTGAGTTGATGCACACATCATTGTGGGTTAATACTTTTTTAAGTGGCTCTCACACATGCCAAGTCTTCTCACGCGATCCAGTTCTCTAGTACATGATGTATATATTATCCAAGTATGGTAGCAAATGGTTCTGGCTGTGTTGAGAACTGACTCCATATTCCAACCATACTCTACATCTGTACAAGATAGATCACACACATTCTGCTTTAGAATTATTATGTCACTTTGGGTGTGTAAGGGCCTGGCTGCTTATGTGAATGAGAAATGGTGCCAATTTTACCGGTATATTAATCTGGTATATTTCTTCCAAATCCTTGGCACATTAAGAAGGAAAGAAATAAAGAAAATGTGAATTCTGATATGGAGCTAAGTGTGTTGTTCGCTGTAATGTTGTCATGTGTTCAATTCTGTACAAGCCTACTTCTGTGAATGAGGAAGTAGAAGGTAGAGGTATTTTGAAAAACACACACACACACACACACACACACACACAAGAAAAAAGGTGTCAGTGACAGAGGTGTGAACTTCAAAAGCGCCTCGCATGCGTTGTTTATCTGCTGTTATTTCAGTGCCCTGGTTAAATTTGAGATGAATAAATAGCACATTATTTTGAGCAGTGAGTTTTTGATTTTCATCCTATGTCCTATGGTGTGTTTTGTTGTGTACTGTGGACCATGACAAGACTGGAGATACTGTGATGATGAGAACACGTACATACACTTTGTATTTACCAAAGTCAACATGAAGCAGGACTAACCCCGCGTTCACACTGTCTACGTCCGTCAACGGATCTCGGAGGTTGTGTCTGCCGTTTGTTTATTTGCATACACGTGATCTTATTGGCTGACGGATCCGTCGCTGCCTGAAAAGTTGAACATTTCTCAAATTTCTTGACGGAGGCAACGGAGCTGAAGGATCGGACGGACCCACAATGCATTTCGAATCCGCCCCATGCAAAGTGAATGAGATCCGTTGACGGACGTAGACAGTGGGAACGCGGGGTTACACAGAGACGTGAAAACTGTCCCTTTAAGAAGAAGAAAACTGACGTGGACAGCAGTTGTAGTCACTGTGGTCTGTGACTTCAGTATGTTAGCTACGCTAGTCTCAGTGCATCTGCGGTTCAGTGGTGTCAGAGCTGGTCCACATACAGTACGAGCTAATGCAGTGTGGAAGGCACAGGACTGGCTAATCTGGTATCCTGGATTGGCTCATCTGGTATCCTGGATTGCAGACTACCTGACAGAGAGGCCACAGTTTGTCAGACTGAAGGACTGCCTCTCCAATACTGTAATCAGCAGCACAGGTGCTCCACAGGGAACAGTGCTCTCTCCAGTCCTGTTCACCTTGTACACGTCCGACTTCTGCTACAACACGGAGTCATGCCACATGCAGAAGTTTTCAGACGATACTGCTATTGTGGGATGTATCAGGGATGGGCAGGAGGAGGAATACAGGAGCCTGGTGGAGGACTTTGTGCAATGGTGCAGACTCAACCACCTACAACTCAACACGACCAAGACCAAGGAGATGGTGGTAGATTTCAGGAGGTCTAAGCCTGCTCTGCTTCCAGTCACCATTGAGGAGGTCAATGTGGAGGTGGTGAACACATACAAGTACCTGGGCGTACATCTGGACGATAAACTGGACTGGTCAGTCAACACTGAAGCAATATACAAGAAAGGGCAGAGCCGGCTGTACTTCCTGAGGAGGCTGCGCTCCTTCAATGTCTGCAGCAAGCTCCTCTGGATGTTTTACCAGTCTGTTGTTGCCAGCGTCCTCTTCTATGCTGTGGCATGCTGGGGAGGAAGCACTAGGAAGAGGGATGCTGGGCGACTAGACAGGCTGGTAAGGAAGGCTGGCTCTGTTGTGGGAGCTGATCTGGAGTGCATCACTTCAGTATCAGACAAAAGGACCCTGAACAAGCTACACAGCATCCTGGACAATGACTGTCATCCACTCTACAGCACTATCATACAGCAGAAGAGCTTGATCAGCTGGAGACTACGCTCCATGACATGCACAACAGACAGACTGAGAAAGTCATTTGTACCCAGGGCAATACAACTGTACAATGCTTCACTGAAGGGAAAAGGAGAGTTGGACTTCTATGCATAGTATATCTGCACCTCCACCCTCTTATACACTTACATGGCATGGCTTACATGTCTACCCTCATGTCTAACTCTTATATTATTACTATGTTAAGTTTATTTTAATTGTCCATATATTTATATTAGTACTGTTATTATTATTACTATGCTTACATTTTGTACTGTACATATTTATTACTGGTCACTAGAATTTAATCTTGCACTGTTGGACTTATTTGCACTACCAACTTGACACACACCTCAGACTGGATCACAGTACCAATCCTCAGTACATTCATGCATATCTTATCTATAGTATTCTACTGCTCCTTTAGTCATGTTGATTGTTGATTTGTTTTTTAATTGTCCTGTTTACATTGTTTACATTGTACTGTATGTTGTGTGTGGTGTCTTAAGCTGCTGGGACCTTGAATTTCCCCTTGGGGATCAATAAAGTATCTATCTATCTATCTATCTATCTATCTAATGCTAATGCAGTGTGGAAGGCACAGGACTGGCTAATGCTAATGCTAATGCAGTGTGGAAGGCACAGGACTGGCGAATGCTAATGCAGTGTGGAAGGCACAGGAATGGCTAATGCTAATGCTAATGCGGTGGGCACAGGACTGGCTAATGCTAATGTGGTGTGGAAGGCACAGGACTGGCTAATGCTAATGCAGTGTGGAAGGCACAGGAATGGCTAATGCTAATGCAGTGTGGAAGGCACAGGACTGGCTAATGTTAATGCTAATGCAGTGGGCACAGGACTGGCTAATGCTAATGCAGTGTGGATGGCACAGGGACGGCTAATGCTAATGCAGTGTGGAAGGCACAGGACTGGCTAATGCTAATGCAGTGTGGAAGGCACAGGACTGCACATACAGGTGGCGATGGTCTGTGACTTCAGTATGTTAGCTACGCTAGTCTCAGTGCATCTGCGTTTCAGTGGTGTCAGAGCTGGTCCACATACAGTACGAGTTAATGCATTGTGGAAGGCACAGGACTGGCTAATGCTAATGCTAATGCAGTGTGGAAGGCACAGGACTGGCTAATGCTAATGCAGTGTGGAAGGCACAGGACTGGCTAATGCTAATGCTAATGCAGTGTGGAAGGCACAGGACTGCACATACAGGTGGCGATGGTCTGTGACTTCAGTATGTTAGCTACGCTAGTCTCAGTGCATCTGCGTTTCAGTGGTGTCAGAGCTGGTCCACATACAGTACGAGTTAATGCATTGTGGAAGGCACAGGACTGGCTAATGCTAATGCTAATGCAGTGTGGAAGGCACAGGACTGGCTAATGCTAATGCAGTGGGCACAGGACTGGCTAATGCTAATGCTAATGCAGTGTGGAAGGCACAGGAATGGCTAATGCTAATGCAGTGGGCACAGGACTGGCTAATGCTAATGCAGTGTGGAAGGCACAGGAATGGCTAATGCTAATGCAGTGTGGAAGGCACAGGACTGGCTAATGCTAATGCAGTGGGCACAGGACTGGCTAATGCTAATGCAGTGTGGAAGGCACAGGACTGGCTAATGCTAATGCTAATGCAGTGTGGAAGGCACAGGACTGGCTAATGCTAATGCAGTGTGGAAGGCACAGGACTGGCTAAATCTAATGCTAATGCAGTGTGGAAGGCACAGGACTGGCTAATGCTAATGCAGTGTGGAAGGCACAGGACTGGCTAATGCTAATGCTAATGCAGTGTGGAAGGCACAGGACTGGCTAATGCTAATGCAGTGTGGAAGGCACAGGACTGGCTAATGCTAATGCTAATGCAGTGTGGAAGGCACAGGACTGCACATACAGGTGGCGATGAGCAAAGTGAGACTTTGTGAAACACTGAACCCCATAAACATTCAGCTACCAAACAATTCATTTCCCTGGACAGGTCACACATGGACTACAACTTCTTCTTTTTTACATTTCTTGCGTCAATACAATCAGTGATCCACACCCAGCATGGGGAGAAAATGTAAAGCTTTTCTGGAATTGCAGTGAATATTTCAGTCCAAATAGCACAGCACTCACATAGCTAATACATAACTCAGTTGGGGTCTTAACTGAAAACTGTCCTCTCTCCCTCCATCACCCAATCTGCTTTCCTGCTGTCTTTGAGCTGACGCATTAGTGGCCCATATTTTGGTCAACCACCAACACACATGCACGTTTCCCACCCGTACTTCTCAATGACGTTTGTCTTGCACTACTCTTCTTTTTACAGGTTCCTCATTTCTACAAAACACGATACTCAGATGTGGCATTTTGAAAACTCAGCCTGGATTTCTTAAGATTTTAATTCATTAGATTAATGGTGATGAATGTTCTTTTGCAATGCATCACAAACTCACCCTTTCTGATAACATTGGGGAGGCAGTCGTCTCACCAGACAACCGCGACAACCTCTGTGGTCTAGGGCAGCAATAGGCTGTCATGCAGGCTCAGCTCAGGTGTTGATCGCGTGCAACTATGAACAGAGTTTGTCCTTCGTCTACTGACTCACTCTCGGTGCCTGAATGGAAGTGAATGAGGCTATAGGCTTACATTGCATTTTTTTTTTTTATCTAGGCCTACTTGAAATTCTGCATCCATTGTACAATTCCCCCCCTGAGCAACCCCATGTCACTGGTTATGTATAACACTTATAACCTGTGTGTGGGGCCAAGCAAGGGTTTGAGAAAAAGTCCATGACTACTCAGGTACGGAACTATTCAGCACCCTGGACAGCTCCAGCACCTGAGAGATGCTCCCACATCTGCCCTTCTGTAGGGACAACACATACACCTGGAACTCTCTCTCTCTGAGCTTCTCCATGGTGTTATTGTAACTTATGTATTGTACTTGGGTTGTGGGTTGCTGATTTTAAGATAAGGTCACACATGAAGTGTCATCACTCTGACTTGGCATTTTGTTGGCTTCTCCTGCATGCCAGTTCTTTGGTCTGTATACATGGAAATGAACTAGTTGATCTGTGGTGGGAACGCTGACTCTTGCAGCCATCTCTAAGCCTGCCGATGTATTCACTCAGTAGAATAAAACACTGTCATTATTTATTTTTGCGTACTTGAGGCCAACGGAACAAGGAATTATTCACTCTTTATGTTTATTATTTCCAATATACAAAACATGTTATGAACATTTTAAATTTACATTTAGGTGTGTAAGAATGCTAAAATAAAAATAAAATAAATAAATAAATATGACATGAGATCAAGTAACCTTGTAAGAATCTATAGAAATAAAAAAGCTGAACAATATTTCAATCATCTTACTGTAAATAATATGTAAGCAAACTGCATGCCACCATACTGTGACAATTGAGTATGCTGTTCATATTCAATGGTTATGGTTAAGGTATTTAGCAGACACTTTTGAACAAAGCGACATACAAAGAGCAACAATACAACAGTGACATCTCACTGTAAACTATTTAAAAGCTGTAGAACAGCAATAGTAAACAATGCTTAATGATGAATAGCTAAAAATGTACACAATGGTGGTTAGCACACTACAACAATGTAGAATAGAAATATTCAAATCAAGTTGTGCTATTTGTTTATTTAATGCACACTAATTTAGCTAGTCATTTTGTGTCTTTTTTACAATATGCATGTACAGTAGAACATACATTAGTGCATTTACAACAAAGCTCATGATAAATAAAAATCATACATTTATAGAGCTCAAAGGCATTATTGTGTTTATATGCAGGTCATTGGTAGTGGAGCCTTATGGACATCATTTACATCATACTGCTTTTATAAATCCTCATCCAGTGATCACACACCACGCCGCACTCAACTTTAATACTCAGTGGACAATACCTGACATAAGTGTCTTTATCTTGTTCGTCATAACCTACACAGGGAGATCCACGTCGTCATAACCTACGCAGGGAGATCCACATCGTCATAACCTACACAGGGAGATCCACATCGTCATAACCTACACAGGGAGATCCACATCGTCATAACCTACACAGGGAGATCCACATCGTCATAACCTACATAGGGAGATCAATGTCGTCATATCCCTCCTCATAATCTACACAGGGAGACAGAGATGAGGAGGAAGGTCATCATAAACTCCAGATCAGATGTTGTTTTGTACAAATACTTTGTATTGATACATACTTTCTTAGAGTGAGATTGTTCACATTCCCATGATTGTTGTATAAGGTAGCTTTATGTATTTATTTACCACAAATTCATATCAGGAATATTAAAAACAATCCCCTCGGTTGAAATTGTATATGCAGTTTTGTTTTAGTAAATTAGTTGTTACGGGTAATGAAACAAATCTGCATTAAAACTGTACAAAGTATCAAAATAATGTTTAGATGTAGAACAACTTGCTCTACCTTCTTGCAAGTCCTTGGATGATTTAATTGTTTCATAGACATCTGTAGAACCTGTTTTAGAATGAAATCAGAAAAGGTAAACCTTAATATAGTGCAAGAAAAAACAGACCAATGTATCCAAAATATGAACACCCAGACCTTTCTGCAGTGGCATATACAAGGGTGTGAGGGTGTCATAGTCATCTGTGCATCCTAAGGTATGGAATTAATGATACATCATTAGACATGAGAAACATTCTACAGTATGTTTATGTGTCCTGCAAAAATCCAAACCATACATTTATTGTCATTAAAAACCAATAACATCAACATAAGAGCCAGTCTTACTCTTCTGCAGAGGCATATACTCTGATTGAGCACCGCATATTCCAGCAGACTGACTCTGATCCTGCTCTGAACTCTGATTGGTGGTCTGCTGTTGCTGGTGTCTATGGGGACACAGGGATCTGTTATGTGTGGACAAAGTCAGGATGTAGGACTGACTGTTGAAATCCATCTAAAGAAAATGACCAGACTTTGGCCAGACGCTGGTAAACAGTGACTAAATTCATACTCAAGTTTAAGGCTTATCTGAATGAGTTTCAACTTCCCATTAACAAATGAAATGTAACATTGTGAAGAAAACTTACGGATTTCGCGTCAATATATCTGAACCTGAATCTCAGGAGAGAACATTAACAAACATCAAAACAAAGCCATGTGTCATGTTCTCTTTATTAAAAAGATTGTCTTTAACTACTGGTATGGACAGGAATCCTGTTCATCAACTGACTTGTTCTCTTACCTTTAACTTTGCAGCAGTGATACACTAAGACCAGGATAAGCGCAAAGGCAATAAGGAGCCCGATCAAAACAGACACTCCTACCACCAACTTAGAGGACCCAGAATCTGAAACTTTAAACACAATGAACGATTGACAGTGGCATGGTCCTTACAGAAAACCAAATACCATTGATGTACACAAAACTAATACATGACTATTAACCTTTCCCATTTCTAACTGTGACTCTGCTCTCTGGTGACTCTCCTCTCTCTGGGTTGCTGCACTTGTAGAGGCCGTCATGTGACGTTGAGACTGCAGGGATGGTCATCTCTCTTGTGGAGGAGGTCTGCAGGAGTGTCCCATCTTTGTAGAAGTCAGCGCTGATGTTGGATGGCTGATGGCGATATCTACAGCGCAGAGTCAGAGGATTTCCCTCAGTCACAGGATGGACAGGACTCTCCAGGATCACATCTCCAGCTATACAAAGATTCTCAGATGGTTTATTCAAATAGGGAGCAGCCTACCTACCAACCTTGATTCAAAGGATTCATACTGTAGGGTTTTGAAAAATTCACTTTATCAACTAAGTATGATGAACCACTCTGGGGCTCTACAGTCAGAGTAGCCACAGGCAGCGCTGCAGAGGAACACATGGAGACAATGAGGAGGAAAGCAGGAGGAATGGAACTCTTCTGTTATGATGCAACACCTTGGTTACAATATAGTGGACACGCCAATGTAATATTTCATTTTAAGCATGTATCAGCATATGATTCAGACATGATATCTTTGTATATTATTTTCCCTTTCAATCAGAGAGCACATTCTTGTCAAAAGTATTTCTTTCCATTTGTTGTTTTTTTTTGTTTAAAACAAACCTTCCACTGTGAGCTGTACAGAGTTGCTGGAAGAAGTTGGTTTCCTGCTTCTATCTCTCACTCCGTAGCACTTATACTTCCCCTGGTCAGACACAGTAGCACTGCTGATGGTGTAGGTGTTGGTGTTTGTCTCAGAGGCTCTGGATGACTGGGGTTTATCCCATCCATATGTCCAGCCAGCTGAAGGCTGTATTGCACATGTCAGAATGACTGCTTCTCCAGGGAACACAGGGCTGGGTTGTACTGTCAATAAAGGCACTGGGAAAGCTGTGTTGTTACAAACAAATTGTAAATATGTTCATGAACACAAGCTCTCAAGTACATCCATATAAGTATGATCTAAAACAGAATAGTGTAGTGATATTCACCTGAGACACTAACAGAGGCAGGAGTACTACGCTGGGAAGTGTTTGGCCTAGTTCCTCTGCGCCCTTCACATGTGTACTGGTACTGGCCAGCTCCATCAGGGAGGAACATGGTGATGGCTCTACTTTGCCCATAATGAATGTGAGCACTACCTCTGTACCAGTAATACTGATCCCAGTCTGTGTGCCCTGCTACATCACACCTCACAGTGACCTGATCTCCAGGGTAGTATGGCCCCTCAGGAGGCTCTACAGTTGCTGCAGCTGTGGGCAGATCTGTGGAGGGGAACATCAACAGCCACAGACTAACTTACTGACTGACGTCTGTTGGGTGGGCCAAGAAACATTAAATATATATTGAATGTAGAAAGATATAAACATGAAATGTATGAATGCATGAAGTGTATAAAGAGCCATATAAAAAGCCATATGACATATCATGATCCTCAATGAATGATCTGTCTCTACTCAAATTCCTACTACTCAAAGAGTACAAAAAGACACCCACTCCTGCTCATACGCACACTCACACATGCAATAGTTACCTTTGACATGAAGAGTAATTCTCCTGCTTGGTTGTGATGTTGTGGGTCTGTCTGTCCTCTCCCCCTGACACCAGTACTGGCCCTTATGAGACTTGGCTGCTGTGGTGATGGTGATGGTGAAGGTGTTGGTGTTCTCCTGAGAAAGTGCATTTCTGCCCTCATCTTTATACCACTTGTACTTCCAGACACCCTCAGGCTGTATCTCACACTTCAGAGTGACTCTCTCTCCAACATACACAGGACTCTGTGGCATCACACTCAGTGCAGGTGTAGGCAGGGCTGTGGGAACACACACAACACTGATTAATCAGGAAACCATGATGTGGTAATAAACAGTGAGAACAGTGTTCATCATAACCTATCAGCAGGCTGTACTCACCTGTGGCACTGATAGGTAAAAGGGCACTGCGCTGAGAATTCTTTGGCTGACCGCTTCTTTGTCCTGCACACGAGTACTGATGCTGACCAAGATGATCAGGTAGCAAGACGGTGGTGGTCTTCCACTTCTGTCCTGATATCTCAGCACTGTCTTTATACCAGGAATACTGAACCCAGTCTGTGTACTCTGCTATCTCACACCTCAGAGAGACTCTCTCTGCAGGATAGAGGGGAGGCTGAGGAGACTCTACAGTCAATGTAGCTCTGGGCAGATCTGAGGAGGAAAGGACACGACTCACATTCAGACACAGAATCCAAATTTGACAGGAAAGTGTCAGGTGAGGTACAACCCTCTTTATTATTATTATTATTATGATTATTATGATTATTATGATTATTATTATTATTATTATTATTATTATTATTATTATTATTATTGTTATTACAGTTATTATTATTATTACATCAGTTGATCTTTAATACATGAGGACCAAACATATGAGACATTCCCCACCTTTAACAGTAAGGTAAACATGTCCACTCATCAGTGAAGACACAGCTCTGCCTCTCATCTCTCCCTGACACCAGTAATGACCCTTATCAGACTTGGCTGCTGCTGTGATGGTCAGTGTGCTGGTGTCATGCTGAGGGAGGTGATTAGGCCTATAGCTGGACCCTTTAGACCACTTATACGTCCAGTCACTCTCAGACTGGATCTCACACTTCAGAGTGACTTTCTCTCCAACATACACAGGACTCTCTGTCTCCATGGTCACTGTAGCAGTGGGTGGGGCTATGGGGGGTAAAGATGGAGAGGAACAAATGATCAAACACACTTCAGAGTGACTGACTCCCAGTGAACACCGTACATGAGTCTCTAGCTGCACACTCAAATTTCACTTTAACAAATTCATCCCTCTGTATTGATAAGGCCTGCTTAAATTACTGCCTGTCACTTTCACATATACTGACCCCTGAACATTTTGAATTGCATAGAAGACACATTTTATTTAGAAGACTACCCAGAGACCAATGTTGATGCTGAGTTTCCAGGTAAGTGCCCTTTGGAAATACAGCGGTCTTTTACTGTTTGCACATCCAGCGGAAGATCAGTATGGTTCACATTAAGTGACCAAAACTCACCTGATACTTGCAGTTTCACTCCCACACTCCATTTGCTGTATATTGTGTCATCTTTGCGACCCCCACAGATGTAGACACCACGATGGCCGTCCTCCAGAGACTGTATTGGGTATTCACTCTTGTCACTCCAGCCTTCTAGTGAGTTCTGGCCATCTTTTTGCCAGCAGAACTTCCACCCTGACGTGTGCTGCTCCTCTATGCTGCATCTGAGAGTGACAGACTCTCCTCTGTAGAACTGTGTTCGCTCAGGATCCAACACCAGCAGAGCTCTGGAAGTCCCTTTGTAAATCACAGGACAAACATGAAGGTGTGAAAAAAACTGAGGGATGGATGTGGAGACATGTAGTCTGAAAACTGAATGAGTCTAGTCTGTGATGTGGGGATAAATTGTGTCTGGGATATTTCAACACATTAACAACTGCATGATAATATTCACTTTTACCTTCCTCTGCTGCATGTCCAGAACAGCAACACAAGATCAGCACTAGAACACAAAGACACACAGATCAGAGTTCCTCAAAGGTCTTCACACAGTTTTCTTTAAGGTTGTGCCACTGACCAATACACAATCAGGAGTACACTAACACACAAGAACAAGTGCAAGGATATTACACTGTAGAGTAAATGTAGCCTACTTCATCAGTATCTCCACTCACCAATACACACTCAGGAGTACACTAACACACAAGAACAGGTGAAAGCATATTACACTGTAGAGTAAATGTACTTCATCGGTATCTCCACTCACCAATACACACTTAGGAGTACACTAACACACAAGAGCAAGTGAAAGGATATCATACTGTAGAGTAAATGTACTTCATCGGTATCTCCACTCACCATGAGTGACACCACTACAAACTGCAATGTCACCTTTACTTCACTGAAAGCATTTAAAGGTGCAGTCAACCATTGTCTATATTTATATTTAGGTGCTTTAGTCCAAAGGAACATGCATTATAATCCAATCAAAGACCAATCAAAAGCTGAGAGGCAGCTCAGCCCACATTTCACTATTCCCAGAGAAACTCCACACAGTGCTCCACTTTTGTTTGGGGAGCAGGATACCCAGTTTATTTATTTTCAGTTATTGGGCTGCCTACAGAGATCGTTTTATGTGTATTACAATGTTCTAGAATATTGCAATACATTTAGAGAGACACCGGACTTTTCAAGAACACAACCAGCACGATTATTGGGCCATTATAATTCTCAGTGTAGTCATGTAACTCTGCTCAAAGTAATCTCTCCCGTACAGAAGATCGGCCCTTTTGTTCAGCGCCGCACGCCTCCTAAACGTACTCAACTGGGACCAACTGGGGACGTCAGCGTCTGTGGGAAACTGAAATACAAAACTACCAGCAGGGGGAAGCAGACACATCTGCAGAGTTTGTCACAGTAATCACAGGGTGAGCAGTGAGCTGGTTGTGAGTTGAAAAAAAAAATGCTTTGGGTTAAAGTGATCATTGATGACTATGATATCTGACTGTTCCTTTAGAAAAAGATACAGTGATATCAGCAAAATATCCTCTCTCATACACACATCTATGCTCTCATTGTACCCTTCAAAATAACATTTAATTAATCTGGCTACCACCATTCTAAGCTCAATCTTTTAGGAGTCTGTGTTTTATTTCTACTGCACGAGAGGCGTGCTCTCTTGGAGGAGGGGCGGGACTGTCGAGCTCTATTGGCATCGTTCAAAACGTGACTGTGTACGATTGGATAATCCTTCAACCAATCAGACCAACGATCCGGTGCATCTTTTGGATAAGCCAGTTTGTGATTGGAGCCAAAGGTTCTAGTAGGGAACAGAGGAGATGGATGTGCAGGTTTCTAGCCTGAGATGCCAGGCGAAATCCAAATTCGCCGGCAGGTCAGGCAGGGTTCACCCAGCCTAACATTTAATATTAGGTTTCATAAAAAAAAAAATAATATCACAAACAGTGAACTGAAAGTGGCACTTGCTGTTACTGAATGACACATTTTCTTCAATTTTCCCATCTACTTGTGCATTCTGTATGGATTCTGTTTACAATATAAGCCACTTTTCAAGAGCAAAAGAGAACATGGAAAACAATTGTGCCGAGGCCCAGTACAACTATGTTACAGCACTGAGTATCAACAATCAGGCCCATCACAACTATGTTACAACACTGAGTATCAACACTAATCACCAGCACAACTACAGCACTGAGTATCAACACTAATCACCAGCATAACTATGTTACAGCACTGAGTATCAACACTAATCACCAGCACAACTATGTTACAGCACTGAGTATCAACACTAATCAGCAGCACAACCATGTTACAGCACTGAGTATCAACACTAATCAGGCCCAGCACAACTATGTTACAGCACTGAGTATCAACACTAATCACCAGCACAACTATGTTACAGCACTGAGTATCAACACTAATCACCAGCACAACTATGTTACAGCACTGAGTATCAACACTAATCACCAGCACAACTATGTTACAGCACTGAGTATCAACACTAATCACCAGCACAGCTATGTTACAGCACTGAGTATCAACACTAATCACCAGCACAACTATGTTACAGCACTGAGTATCAACACTAATCACCAGCAC